>NC_040040.1:6705107-6880107 GCF_003713205.1 Coffea eugenioides
GCCTATTTGATACTGAATTTTTAATAAGCCAACTAAGATGACTTCTTGGATATGTGTTTTTTTTTTAAGACCATTTTAACAACTTCCACTATCAAAAATATCATTGACCTCCTCCTATTGCTTTCAGAAAGACTTAACAATTTACCAAACCAAATTTGTAATCCCTGCACCAAGAAAATATAAAGTAAACCTCGGGCAATATATACTGCAGAGCCTTTGGAAAACTCACAAATCAACTCAAACTACCAACCAGTGCCTAAACTGTTAAGACATTTGACCTGAGTAATCTCAATTCCTGAAAATGGCTACTAAAACCATCCAGGCCCAAAGTTTCATATTCACAATGCATTAGGATCACCTTTATCTTCATCCTTCTGTAAGAGCTAATCGCTCCATCTCCAAAGCTTTCATGTACTTTTTAACGTCCCTTGTTCCACAAGTAAAGCTAACAATCAACAACATCTGTTGCCTTAGGAATACGAGTACAATTCCAAAGACATAATACAAATACCATGATTGAAGTTAAAACTTAATTCACATTATAGTCAAAAGGGTTCTTCAATGCTTTTTGCAAGATCTGTACCAGAATTCTTGAAACAGTTCACCTCATCAGCCAAATGGCATAACCACTTAATCGAATAAAATCCCACCACAAACCTCCATTAAACAGCATAGCATTTCAAACATCTCCCATGACATAACCTTATTATAAACCTCCATTCTACTCGCAGAACAAGAATCAAATGCAATTAGAAACTAAATCCACCATGTTGTAAAATATAAGCAGATCACTTCTTTTAAGCAGGCAATTACAATGGTTGAGGAATTTCAGAAAGGGTAAATCGTGTGTTGGGGAAAGGTACTACAAAGGAAAGAACGAAGGCAGAGATCATATGATAATTTGACTTTGTTGCTTAGGCAAGGAAGAATGGAAGGAAAAGAAGACAAGCACCATGGTTTCTTAAGGCACAATCCTTTAGCAATCACACGATCTTGATTTAAAATCACATCACAAGGAATTTAACTAGTGTTAATCAGAGAAAGAGTGAGAGCTGCATCAAAGAATTATGGAATTTTCACTACTTTGTCTAATAACTATAAAAGGGAAGAAATCTAAGTTGTCAAATTCTTTGAAGGTACTAGTTGCACAATTCAAACCTCTCAATTAACTAAACAGAGCCTCCTTATGAAATGAGACATAGGTATGAAAGCCTCTTTCCTTTTTAACAGAAAACAAAACAGAAAGAAGAGAAAAGCTTTTTCTTTAAAGAAAAATATCCATCAATCCCCTTTTTTCTTCCCATACATCACTCTCATCTTTCGCCCCCTTAAATATTTGGCTGCTTTCAGCATCCTACCCGAAAGCTTTTCTGTCTCAAAAATATATTAAAAAGACTTGTGCACTTCAGCAGAATCCATCACCAATGTTCCACCCCTTTCACTCAAATAACATTTAAATTTCTAGACTATGCCCCAGAAAAACAGTCTTCTAATTCATTATGTTTGGTAAGAGCTATTGCACGAGGAGGTGGGACATATGGCTTAAACAAGGGCACTATCTGAGACTTGCAGGGCTACTTCTTATTCTCATTTTGACCGATGCACTAACTTATAAAATACTTCAAATTTGGATGAAGTCCTTAACTTTACACCCTAACTGAAAGTACTAACTAGCAGAAAGAACTAATTTACATGATTATGGTATACTTAAAAAGAAAACGAAAAATTACAAAAAATATAAAAAAGGGACTTGAGAAAATTTTTTGCACATTGCTTCAGCAGGTGCCTTACATACCATTCAAGAATACATTGAAGGTGAAACTCATGCTTGCAAATAGTTACCTGTAGGAGAAAGATACAGGACGTCTCAAATTAAATGGTTTAGGACAAATTCCAGGCAACTCAAAGAGTATATATGATGGAGTTCCTTTACCGTGGATGGATCACTTTCGCAGAAGGCTTCAAGGCATATGCTGCATGAATCATCACATGCCTCCTGTATACCTCCTTCAACAAAAGCCGCGGCTGATGTCATACGATCCTCTGCCTTTTTAACCTCATCCTCCCCCGGAACCTTAAGCCATCAAGAGCTCCAAGAGAGTGAGAAATTTTTTTAAAAAAATGAAAAATGCAGAATTTAACCCAGGAGCATATTCTATAGCTTCAAAAGAATGAGAAAATTAGCAAAGGCAGCCGGAAATGATTTTTCTTCTATTCAATGAAGTTGAACAATAAATCTTTTTTGTGATGCATTCCACAGTACTAATTTTCTCATTCATTAAAAATTGGAAGTTGAAGCACCATTGCCTGCTCAGAAAACAATTCTCTTCACGAAAACAAAAAAACGTGTTGGAAATGTAACCGTGATCCGTCACAATACCCACGAATTCTTGTTGCAAAAAATATTATGTGCATCCGTCATAATTGGCTGAATTCCACAAAAAAAGATGCAAAACCCATCAAATTTCAACAAAAAATAGCAATAAAGAATGAACCTTTCGGGGCAATCAAATAGCTCTGCATACTTCAAACATCAATTTACATCAATGAAATATCAGGAAATCGACAAATGACAAATCAAAATCACAAGTTTATATTTCATGGATTTGTTCGAATTCGAAAAACGTACCTCCATTGAAAGAAGATATGGCCTAGAAAAATGGGTCAAGAAATTTCCATGGAAATTTTTAAGCCAAAGCTCTGATTTTTATCCCTTATTTTCCTGGATGAAGATAACTCTAAGTTCCCATTCAGCTAAGCCCAAATTATTCTTGGACCCAGAGACAAAGAGACAAAGAAAGAGATGGATAGAGAATAGAGAAAGAGGAAAAGCCGAAAAGGTCCAACCAAAAGCAAAGAGATGGAAAATGGAGGTCACATTCAGCTTCAGCTTTATTCTATTTTTAGCTTTTTCTTTGAACTTTTGTACTAGTAATTTTTAAGTAATATATTTCTCTTTTTTTTATTCCCGATAGCCATTTTATTTTTCTTTTGATAGATATTTGGGTCTTGAATGATACATCAAAGGAACGTTTAAAGATACACACAGATTTTAGCAGCATTGATTTAGCACTATTTTTGGGTCTTTCGATAGGCATATTATTGATTTAGTGTGGGGTGACTGGCGGTTGCTTGCTTGCTTGCTTTGATGCTCTGCCGCTTTATAATAATTGTAGCAGTTGATAAGGGATGATTAGCCTGCATTGATTTGTGACCCACATTTTTTTATCGTATCTGTTTAGAAGAGATCATTTAAATCTTTATTAATTGCACAGCCCAGGCACCGTTAAGATTTCATTTCTTCATCAATCATTGCAATAATCATGATTTCTTCATAATAATAGGTGCTACTGATCCGTCTGTTTCTTTATTCCATGAGTCCCCATTTTGATGAATAAGTAATCCAGAGAAGAAAAGAATACGTGTTACATTAATCACAGCAAAAAATCTGCGTACTCATGTGCTTATTGAAGTGTAGAACGTTAGATTGTGCACTTAAATACTACTGTCAAAGACCGGAACTGAAGACCCTTTTCAGCAAATTAATTGGCTGTTGGCCTCCTACAAGTGTTTTCAGTTGAGCAAGGTCGTATTTTTTTTTTACAAACAAAAAAAAAAAAGTTGAGACTAACTTCTGATGCCCTAATCTATATATTGTGTTTTTTTTTATATAAAAAAAAGGTGTGAGACATTTGATAAAATTGAAGTTTGAAATTTGAATCGATTAAGTTATCGAATTGTTAAATATTAAATTTAATACATTTAAGTGCATATCACATTCAGTGATAAGTGATATTTCATTTATCACTTAATTTTAAAAGCAAGTTTTGCTTAAAAAATTCAGTGCTATTTAATTAATTCAGATGTTTAATTTTTTATTATCAAACCGTCTGAATATATTAAGATCTGAATCAATTAAATTTAAGTACTAAATTTAATTATTAAATAAGGCCTAACTTCATCGAAGATATTATGGGGTAATTAACTTGAGCAAGAAAGCAAGTTGTCGGCTCTTATTGTGGCAGTCTACTATGCCCAATTTGATTTTACGTGTTAAATTCGGCTGCAACTTCCCAGGTATTCGGAAGTTTCAAGGGATGCATGAAAACATAAGTACCCTAGTATTTAAAGGCCTGTTACAATTTGTCTACCCAGACCCACTTGCACGCCTACCTTTCCCATTTTGAAATGGACAATCCAATGGTCCATGTCATGCGGTTTCGACTTGAGGCCCAACTACCTTACCGCATCCAGTCTCTTATAATACTTTTTTCAACCAACCCGTGATTCCTTTTCAATCGGTTGAATAAGAAGGACGCAATGACTACCCACTAACCACTGATGTGTTCAGGGCTAGTTCTCGGTCGATTATTTTAATTGATTATAAATTTTAATTTTGAATAATCAATTTTTGTGATATTCATGGTTTCCTTTGTACTCTGATTATACTTTTTTCTAATTACCAAAAAATTAAAATTTATAATCACTCAAAGGCAACTTTTCCTAATTCTAAAATCAGTCCAGAGCAAAAACAAAGTCAAATGTCCATCGGTTGAATAGCTGTAACAATTCTCATTTTTCCTTTCGTGGGAAATCCAAAATCTTGCAAAAGGAAAGGAGAGAGAGAAGAATATGAGAGACGGCCCAAAAATCTTACAATCACTTGGTCAGCGTGCCTATCACTTTGAGATGGATCTTGGGGAGGCTGTGGCAATTCTTTTACTAGGACGCTTTACAGTTTTGGACGAATAAAATTGTTCCATAATCACAAAATGAGAACCTGCATCCGAATAGAATATGTTTATATTCAATTGGATCCGAGCCTGAATGCCGTAGTCTTGGCCCAAACTGTACACTTTATGGGCCTGTCGGTGCCACTTTATTCCCAACACACAAATAACCAAAACAAATGAGCACCAGAAAGTATGGATACAATAATAACATTTACATGCGGATAAATTTCTAACAAGAATGATTCGTAGCCGAAAGTTGTAAAGACTAAAGCAAGGCATCCTGTAATACTACAATACAAATTAGGATGGGACTTTTTAAATCTTGGGGAATGGGTCAAAAGCAGAAGGGGAATCAGAAAAGATGAGCTTCGTTGCATGTAAACCATGTCTGTATCGGGAGGACAGCAACTTATCCTTTAAAAACGCTGAATTCCTCCGCAATGATCTACGTGATGTTGCAGTCCAGTGATTGTGAGAAATGATGAGGAATCTGATGATCAAAAGCACCTCAGCTTTTTGGTATTTTCCTTTGATTTAATTCTTCATGTCTTTGACTCTCGCCCAGGGCTTTCAGCATTTCACACGTTATAGAGCACCTCTGGTTCACACAACAAGACTAAAAGAAAGGTGTGAAAGAAGCCCAAACAAGTTTGAGGCGTTCATGAACGCTGGTATGCGTAACTCCCAATGAGTATATATTTAAGGTGCTCTAATTTCTAAAGGTGTTTTTGGGTGTATGGTGTAGACATTAGAGTTTCTGGCTTTATTTATTTATTTATTTATCAACAAGAAAGGAGTAAGATTTAAGAAACGAGAAGGAGGCGAGATTTAAACTAACACTTTCAACTCGTTAAGAGAGTTATGAGCTCATGTAACAACAATGAATGAAAGAATAAAGTAGGGCAAAAAACCTCAGCGGCCATTAAACTATTGGCGAGATCATGTTTTGGCCATCGAACTATTTTTTGTCAATAATTGGTCACTAAACAATTTAATCCGTAAATTCGTGACCATTTCGTCATTAATTGCTCTTAAGTTCTGAAATTAGCATTACACATGGCAATGTTCGGGGGCAATTTTGTCTAGCAATTTACTAATCCTATTAGGTAGTGGCTGCTGGCCTGGTAAGTAAAGCAAGAGAGGATTGTGGTTTTTTGAAGAAGAGGCAGAGTGAGAGGAAGAGCAGGAGGTGCGGTCCAAAAGACAAAACCAGCGCGGAGGCCCACCGTCAGCCTCGGATGGGAGGACCAAATCCTCCGATACTCGAAAGTAGTTTATTAAACCAGGACTCATCACAACCCCTCCTGCTTCTTGTTTGGTAGTAGTAGAGAGATGGGGCTGCCGCCTGTAGCCGTTGCTGACGTGAGGGAGGAGTACCGAACTTTGTCCTGGTGGTGGTGGTGGTGGTTCAGCTGAGACAGCCGGTTGCCTGCAGCTCAGCGATGAAGCACCCGCTTTAGACCCGTTGGAGTATCGCGGTAATGATCTCGTTGTGCTTCTTCTTCTGTTACATATTCTTCTCCTCAGGTAATTGGAGGACATTTTCTGGTGACAGTAGATATCTGTATAAGGCCAAAAGCAGGAAGCCGGTGCAACCGCAACCCCACTTCCGATGGGCGCCATGGATCCTAGACACCGTGGACAGTAGTAGAGACTAGAGACTTGAGATCGTGTATCCACCCGGGCTAGGCCTCCTAATTAATCAAGTACTACTACTAATTGGTACTGGAGTACAATTTTAAATGTGGATTTAGGACAAACAAGATAGGCTCCAAACTAGTAGCAGGGACCAATTATTTTGTTTTGATTGTAAGTCCGGACAAAATTGCAGTAAATTGCTCGACAAAATTGCTGGACTTTTAGGGTCAGTAAATTGCTGGACAAAATTGCCCCGAACATTGCCACGTGTAATGCTAATTTCAGAACTTAAGAACAATTAATGACGAAATGGTCACGGATTTACGGATTAAATTGTTTAGTGGCCAATTATTGACAAAAAATAGTTTGATGGCCAAAACATGATCTCGCCAATAGTTTAATGGCCGCTGAGGTTTTTTGCCCAATAAAGTAAGAAGAGGACTTTTTTTTTTTGGGTCAAATGACATCATCTACACCTACCCTACTCTAACCTATTTTAGAAAGGAGACTGAAGGGGATTGAACCACAATTAGTTCCATACCGGTGTATCACGCACTCATATGAATTTAAGAGAAGTCACGTTAAATGGTAACTTTGAAAGAAAACAAGATTTTAACTTTTAATCTTTCGTCTCACAAGACATGTGGTGACCAACTGCTACAAAGGTAACTTTAAATAAGAAGAGGACGAGGGCAGCGAAGTTTGTGCTTGCAGTTTATTGTGCAATAACACACAATGTCTGAATAATTTCTGAAGTCGCTAGTCCTTGGGCCATAAGTCCATGTGAATTATGACTGAAGCAGTGAGTTGAAGTAACACAAATTGGCTCTATTACCTTACTGTCTGGTCAAGGACATTAGTTCGGGTCCCCCAGACTGGCGCTTCCTGCGGGAAAGCCCAAACACGAGGACAAAGGGACCATTTTTGCAACCATGTGGTGATAATTGCAACGAAATTCTAAAAACCACCTGGGGACTCCTGTCTCCTGCGACCAGCTGGAGTACTACACTTACTGGCTCGACGGTGACTCCACATCTCCCAAGTACAACCTGCATAAAAAAAAACTTCTCTCTCTCTCTCTTGCCTGCCTGCATCTTTTCTCGAGGATCGTCTTGTTTTGTTTTGATCATCATCAATCATCACAGGGAGTATTTTCAGAAATCATCATGGGCTTTTTTTCATTTCTGCCTCTGAAATGAACATTGGTTTATACTTTAAATCGTGGTGTCAGGGGCAGAATTACGGGATTCAAGAATGGATTTGCATATAGCAGCTTCAAGCAAGTAACTACTCGAGAATCTGCTACTGCCCTGTTCGGAAGATGAGTTTTTTGGGAGTTTATCTAAAATTTTATTGTAATTTACTGTAGAAACTTTTTAAAAAATTTTTGAAATGTATAGATTTTTTAATATTTTAAAGTGTAAAGTTTAAAAACTTTAAAAAAATTTTGAAATTACTGTAATTAAAATTTTTAAAAAACTTGTAGCAGACAAACTTGATAAAAAACTTGGGTTCCAAACATTATATCTAGCTGATTCTAAAGTGGTGTTTGACAATTTTGATGAAGCCTCCTCTCCTCCAGCAGCAACCCCATCAGTACATCTAATTAATTAATGCTTGTTATCAGTTATCACCACTAATAATAATAATAATAATAATAATTGCGTAGTTAATAGAGAGTAGTATTAATTACAAAGATTTTCTTGCCATTTTATTAGTTGATGAATAGTACTCCCTCCGTCCCACTTTGAAAATTCCATTTCTTTTTTCACACAATTTAAGAAAAAATAATTAACTTTGTTGGAAAATAAATTTAGATTGCTATTTTCCTAAAATACCCTCACATTAAATAGAGTACAACTTTATGGGAACTTGAATTGATGGTAAAAAAAGAATTAACTCTCATTAAATGGGGTAGGTTTATAGTAACAACAACTTACATTGAATAAGGACATTTTAGAAAAATTAAAATACAACTACATTTTTCAATTGGAAAGTGGACTACAATTTGGAACAGACGAAAAAGGAAAACGGGACTATCAAAATGGGACGGAGGGAGTAGTATATAAAAGTTCCTCAGATGCGATTGGAAATGGTCCCACAAGAGACAAAGATAAACAATTGGGCTCCACGAAATGTCTGGATCCGAATAGATTCAACTAGTAGCCAAATTTCTAAATGCTGTTACGTGGTAGTAGTACTTGCTTGTTAGGTAAAAGTACCTGAAAAAAAAATCTACTGTTCCTCCCCCCCCCAAACAAACAAACACCAAAAAAAAAAATATATATATATATATATATATATATATAGCCAAGATGATCCGGCAATTTTTTTGAACCATTAATTTGGAAAGACAACCATTAATTAAAGTGAGACCAATAATAATGAATCCAATCCACGTCAATTTCGTAATCTTTTCTTTTACAACCATGACACTTTCCGTCGAAGCAATAATTAGCAGCAGATAAAACGTGAACTAATTTGTCAAACCAACAAAATACTATACACATGTACAAATCGAACACCACTACATCTTAAATCATATCCAATCCACTTCAGCTTGACACGCCATCATGTCTTCCTCACTTCAGCTTGACAGCTGACAAGCAATCATTTTTTTTAAACAAAAAAAAAAAAAATATATATATATATATATATATATATATACAGTACTATACTCTGATTTCTGTCCCAAATTACCGCATCCATTCCAACAAGTTATTTGGATATTGTGAAACGGAAACACATTTGATCGTGACATTTCAACAAATTCTGAAGATTTTACTAATTCCCAAATGAAAAAATGAAAAAATGAACCCGATGGATGATAAGATAAGCTGCCTTATTCAACAAAAAAATGTATTAGCGCCGCTATTGATTTTCTGTACATCAATCACCAAATTAAGAAGGGAGACAAATTATTCCCCTCTTGAGTTGAGTTTACAGAAGAAACCACCACCAAATATGATTGACAATTACATCTTACAAGAAACAGGAAAAATGCAGGGAAAAAAAATCAACCCAGTAAATTAAAAAAATAAAAGGAAAAAAAAAACTGAAACATTTACTGGGACGAATATTTGTTTCGTCAATTCCCCCATCCCCCCTTTTAAATCTTTTACAGCGACGAATTTACGGCGGAGTCGCTCCTCTGGGAGGGACTTCTCCAAAATCCAGTGCTGTAAAATTTGTCCCACATTTCCTTCTCTAGCTCCACCACGTCTTTATCCGACTCCGCCGTGAGAAGTGGGCCCGGGAGGGGGTGGAGCTGGAATAGCTCGACGTCATTGCAGCCGCATTTCCGGGGCGGCAAATGTCCCCCATTCTTCACCTTGCGGCGCCGTTTCTGCCTCAGTGCCTTCCGACATAGCCCCGCCGGTACTTTATAGACGGCCAAGACCAGCAAATTCACCAGCCCGCACGGGCAGCAGCAGCAGACTGCCACGCATTCGGCAGCGGTCCCTCCCACGACCTCCGCCACCCGCTTGCTTCCTCGGCGCGAGCCGGTTTCTTCTTGGCTCAGGAGTGGCTGCCGGCGGTCCGTATAAGACGGGGGCGCCCGCAGAACAATTTGTTTCGTCATGAAAAAAGAGCAGCAAATGATTTGGAAATTAATCCTCAAGTGCCCCCGAATTAACTCTTGATTATATATTCATTCATGTAAACGGCTTCTTAGCTAAACAGGAAACGGAACAGCCGCTGTTGCTGCTGTGTTGGGTCTATTCAAATATTTGAATCGACCCAAATTGTGGATCAGATATACGAAGCGCTAGAAGAAAGAATGAGGCGGATGTTCAGCCATAGGTGGGAGGATGGTTTTTTTGTTGGGGAGGGGAAGGAAACGGTCGTAAACCTCGCTAGGAAGGAAATGACGGGGATAAAGATGGTTGTTGGTGATGTTTTAATAATTTGCCCAGTAAGATTTTTAATTTTTCTTTTTTTTTTTTTTTAACAAAAATCCCTCCCGAAAGAGTAGGAAAAGGACAGAGCTTTTTGAGTTCAGAAATATTCCAGGAGATATTGTTTGGATTGACCGATTCTAATGGGGATTGGGAAATTTCCGATTTCTTTGCATTTGTCTGTGCTCTTTGGGTGGTCCAAGAGCTACAGAGATTTGTTGCAGAAAAAGGGTTGAAGCCGAGCGAGACAGAAAGGAAAGAGAAGAGGAAGAGGAAGAGGATTATGGGGCTAAAGAGTGAGTGATCGAGACGGCGTACATATATAGGAGGAAAGTGAATATGGAGATGGATTGTGTAACGGATGTTGAAACGCATACAATACAATGCCGAAATCAGGAATTGCACAGCATAATGCTGACTTATTGAAGATATATTATTATACATATAAAGGGGAAAAGTAGGGATAAATGGTGAGACTGCAATTTGTTGGAGCGGTGATTCAAAGTGTGAAACGCGCAAGACGAGAAAACGTAAGAGCAGGCTGTCCGTTTGAGCAGGATTTGTATTACCGGCAAAGGACAGACAAACAAGTATCCAGGACCCGGATTAGTCTTTCTATTTTTTTTTTGATTAAAGGATAAATGGTTGGTCCATAGACGTCCAGGGAGACACGTCGTGTGTGATGAACTGAACCGATGATGCTTTTTCTCCCCCCCCCCCCCCTCTCTAATTGAGGTGGTCTTTTGAATCTTTTTTCTTAATAAAATGGAGAAAAAAGTTAAAAGGTGGTCTGTAGGGACTTTAACGCTTTGACCGCCTTTACGCAAGGACTAAGGACTGGTAGCATCGCCAACTGCGTATTGATGTTATTGTTGATGATGTTTAAAGTGTTTTTGAGAGTTGAGATTTTAAAATATCACTTTAAGTCGTTAACCAGCAGATGAGATAAATTCGATCTAAATTAATAAGTCAAATTGTGCAATCAAGTCGAATTTGAATTCAAATTCGTATAAATTGAGACCAATTTAACTTATTGGAGCCCAATCGACTTTTAAAAATTTTAATTTATATTTTATATAATTTTATACAATGGATTGAATAAACATTTCATAGTAATAAATAAAAATATGTGTGTATAATCTCGATTAAACTCAACACAATTTTGAACTTTATATATTAGACTTAATTTTGAGCTCGTCGAGCAATTCATATTGCTCGAATTCAAGGAACTTTTTTGATCGAGCAAACTCATAGGTAAGGTCATAAGACCTTAATTTACACCATAGTGAACGTAAGGTCATAAGACCTTATTTTTGACATCCAGTGCTGTCTTATGTGGCGAACATAAGACATCTTAAGTAGGGCAACATAAGACATCTTAATTAATTAAGCTTGATGAATGCGGTATCAAAACTATTATCGAGAGGAGGGTTATTGGGTTGTTCTGTATACGCTAACTATGGATGTTGAAGATCAATGCGTTGGCATATTTGTTAACTACCTACGTCGTTGACTTATAAAGGTCCTAATCGTGTTTAGATTGTAATTTCTTAGAGTTTTTGTAAAAGTTATATTGTAGCAATTTGATATATGTAAATTAAAAAAATAATTAAGAAACGTGTTTACGGAGAACGTTTTTCGGTAGGAAATCCCTTTCCAAACAAGGGTTCTCTCTCATTTGTCTCGGTAGTAGCAGTACAAGGACTTGTTTGTTGCCCGTACATCCAATCAATGTAACGTAACTTCATGTTGAAAGAGATTTTAAGAGCCAAGGTTTTGTAGTCTAAGTTCAAATGTTTGCCATTTTGGTAGAAGAAAAAGTTTCTTCCTCTTTCGCTTTCACACTCCAGGTATCTAGACCGCATCCATTGTCGGCTTAATTACAAAAACGAATAGTAGTACGACCTCCCACATTACTGACATACAGTAAGTTGGAAAATCGATTGCTACTTGGCATCATACCAGAGACCTTATTGAAGTACTTTCGGCAAGAATTTGATCAGAACCTTCTTTTTAACTCGCCATGAAATTGCACTAGTGTGTTTCATGCACTATTATTGACTTCTCTCTCTTATTCTTTTTCTTGGGGAAGGGGGGGGGGGGGGGTGCTGCTGTTCTTTTTGTTTTGTTTTTTGGCTTAACCATGAGTCCATTTTGATTAGTTTAGAAGCTATTAAATATTTATAGTATGCTGCACATAACGTGCCACAGCAGCAGCTTAGACAGCTGAGTCGTACACTTGAATCGTTACCGGATCTTGTGAAAATCCGCTTGTGTATAATTTGATGTGATGCCCACTTTCGCTCGATGGGAGGCTGGACGGGACTTGCAAAATTAACCCCAAAGTTGTGACAGCTCAAATCCACCAAAAATGTAATCAATATATTAGTAGCAACCTTTGCTTGCCGAAAGGAGAGACGCTATTCAAGAGATGAGAAAACGGGTAGTTAATTTCCTTTACATAAATATTTCTCATCACTTACTTCGTCAATAAACCAATCATTAAGTTTGGGCACGTGGCCTGCTTTGACTTGCCCATTCTTCCTACACAAAAATTATATATATATTTTAAATAAATGTGTTAATTATTTTTTTGATCTCATATACATTAAATCGTTACAGTATATCTATTAATATTTACAATAGTAGTAAATGAAAAACTTTAACATTCTTCGTATCCTCCTGACTGAAATTGACTCGTTTGTACTGATTTGTATGATGTGGGTATGAAAAACAATTCAATAAAAAAAAATAATTAAGCTCATCCTATTCATTACCTTTTTATCTTCTTGCACTAGCCATATTGAGAGCATAATCTAGATTCGGAAAAATAAAATAAAAAACACTTCATACATTTTTAATAATTTGGCTGTGTCTTAAACTCGTTTATTCATTATCATTCTAGCATTAAAAAAGCTTCATTTACTGCCGTTGATATTACACACAATTAGCAGAGTTGTAAGGACATCGGTCCATTTAAAGTGGTGGGAAGCATCTATCCTGCGTCCAGTCCATAACAGCCCAACTTATAGTCGCCGCATCCATAAGGATTGACCCAAGTTCGATTGTTTTGGATGGCGTATACAAACAGGAAACCACAAAGACTGGGCCTCGCTCTTCCCCCAATCCCGCTTCTTGCTCGAGTTTCGTTTCTCATTTTCCTCCAAAAAATAGCAGGTAGATGCCACACTAAAAAAAGAAATAAGGAAAGAATAATAAACCGGCAATTCGAAAATGTCGAGATGCCTTGCAAAAATAAAAAGGAAAAATAAAAAGGCAAAATTTGAGGATATCATTCCACAATGGGAAAATTGACTACAAAAAATAATAAAAGATAAAAAAAAAGAGTAAAATGATGAAACATGCATTAAACCGTTCACAATTCTGAAACTTCCACTTAGTACCCAGGTCAGTTGCGAACAACCAATACAATTATTATTTGCACAAAGTATCATGCATAGACACTCATCAGCAAATTCAAACGTCAAAGAACTTTTTTTTTTTTCCAGTACAAAACAAGAAATTAAAAAGAAAAGGCATGGAAAATTTATACTAGTTCAATGCATCTACATTAGTTACTTAAGGCCTTTAAACTCCCTATCTTTTATGATCCCTTTATACAAAGCCTGCCAATTGAGGGGCAATGTCTCCAACTTTTCTTCACGTGCACGCTTTGGACACGCCACACCGCGCAGATCATTCTTCTTTGGCTCTGCATTCTGGCTTGAAGCCGCACGACGTGGCACAGCATCATCTGCAAACCTCACCTTCTTCAGTCGTTGATTTTTCTTAGACCCTGCAACCATTTCAGAAATCCATTTTGTTACCTGCAGGGAAAAACAAATGAACTAGACCCCAAAAAAATTTAATTTTTTTTTTCTTGTTGGAAGTCAACTCATGCATCGTGTTTCACGAAAGAAACATCAATGGATCAAAAAGCAAAGAAACCGAATAATATATATAGACTCCGTAAAGATGAAGAAACGAAGAAAAGGTAACAGGGCTGGTAATTTTTAACCTATCTCAAGCTCCATCTTCTCCATAAAATCCGAAAGGAGGCGTTTGTGGAGTTGCATGGCTAGAAGAGCAACGCTTCCGGACACAGCGAAAACAGCCATCAACCCGGTTCCCAAGGAATTATTATCCATGCTGTTGATGATCTGCTTCAAGGATTAATTTGTGGAATTAATCTTCCTCCAGCTAGCTTTCTTCTTCGTCTCAAGGGTCATTAATGATTGGTCCGGTGAAAGACGATGGGATGATCAGCCATAACTCGGACACAAAGAAATGGAATGCGGAATGGAAAGAAGGAGAGAAATTGCATTTGAAGAGTAAAGTGGTAATAGCTGGTAGAAAAAGAATGGAATATTTTGGGATGGAAAGGAAGGCTTAGCCACCTGCTCTTTTCTTTAATTTTTGTCAAGAAAATGACATCAAACTCGAGACGGACAAGATAACCAATGGTGTTGACTCTTTCTTTTTATTATAACCTCACCCAACCAAAAGCCTTTACCAACAACCGTTGTTATTATTTATCACCCGGAAGAAAATCCTAAAGAGGGCATAGAAAGTACAGGAAATACCTACACAAGGCTGAAAGGGCAATGCAGTCTTAGAAAAATCAACGCATCCATGATGATTCTGAGAAAAACCAACCGTCAAAATATACATATGGGAAAGCAACAGCAAGCGAACTTGTGTGCTGCGTAGTTCATAGCCCAAGGTAATTGGTTGTTTGGAGTAGCGTGGAATTGTGGGGGAAATGACATATGTTGGGTATAAATCTAAATTTGTGTTTCGTCTGCTGGTCACTACTAATTAACAGAATGACTTGGGGTTGAGCCTTTTCCTCATTTCTTTGTCAAAGAAAATTGTCAGCCATTCCTCTATGATAGACGAATAAAGAAGGAAAATCGTACAGATAAATAAAAAAGTCTCTGGTGACTGCGGATTAAAACTATGAAAGGAGGAGTCTAGAATATAGCGTTGTAGCATTTCCACCATTAATTAGCATCTGCTAATTAATTAACGTCTTTAAATCCCATTAAAGCTCCAGGCTCAGTACTTGAAATATCAAACGTAAAAAAGATTTGAGGCGCTGCTGAAAACGTTGTGTCTCAGAATAGAGGAGCGCTTGGAAACTTCTTGAAGTTAATTACATCCGACAAGCACATGACCACGCTAGACGGGCATGGTAGGCGGTACACGCCTTCAAAATGTCTGAATAGGAAGGTGTTGAGTCACTTGAGTAGTTGGGCCTGGCCATGAAGAGTTAGATGCTCGTCTCTTTTTTTTTTTTTGGTTTAAAATATAACATTGTTACAATTGGTCCAATACTTGAAAAAAAAGGAAGGAAGATGAACCTTTTTAATCTATTAAAAGACTTGGAAAGAGTTAAATAACTTTCGACCGCGTTTCTAAAAATGCAGTCAAAGTGGTTCGACCCTTGACCTCTACATCTAATGAGGGACTTAGTTGATTAGATCCTTGTCAAAGAAAGGTAAAACACAAGTTTGGACAAATTTGGTGCTGTAGCTCCGAGGAGATTTTGGCTTTCTTTATTTCAAACACACAAAGTTACAAATACTTCATCCATCTAGTCCCCAAGAAGTCTCTAGAAATGTCCCTTAGGCCTCCAATTCACCCCAAAGAAGAAAAATAACACAGTCCTACGGAAATTTTGGCTTCCTCTCGACTCAAAAAAGGGGGAGAAAAAGTCATACTAGCAAAGTTTCCATAGAGAATATAAGAGGAATTGTAATCAGAAAAAACATCACTGGAATGTTAGTATTATCGCATTCCATTCTAAGTTGAAAATAATGTAAGAATTATACTACTAATCATCAAATTGTTATTATTGGTAGTATAATTAAATGGTGCATTTGGGACGAAGAAGTATAAGTACGAGGTATCGAATTTGAGTCTTTTTACTCATAATTTTTTTTTTTTTTTAAAAAAAAGGTACCCTTGCCAAGGAACGTGGATCTTGCAGAACAGCCTGGATTACGTATTGGGCCTACATAAAATTGGCCCAATGTACAAGTGTTGTCCCTGTTCGCGGCCAGAAGTTCGTAAACTAATAGCTCACAACATATAAACAAGGTGGATCCGTGGCGCAATGGTAGCGCGTCTGACTCCAGATCAGAAGGTTGCGTGTTCGATTCACGTCGGGTTCAACTCCTGTTTTGTTTCCCTGCAGCATGTTGATCGCAGATATTTTTCCGTTCTTTTTTATTTGGGCTTAGGAAGATTGTATGGTGCCTTTGTCATTTCTTTCCTTCTTCCTGTTTTTCTTTTATGCGAAAATTTGTAGTACGATTACACTAAAAAAAGATGAAGAATTTTTTTTTTTGATGGAAAAAGATGAAGAAGTTTAACAAGCAATTACTGCCAATGTGACAAAGTAATACTAGCACATTCCTTGAACTAATCTCTTCTTTTCAGGAGGTGTTGTGCGAATTGAGCGAGTTTTTTTTTTTTTGGGTAATATATACAGAATTCCTAATTCTGCCCCACAAAAGTTCAATGGAGATTAGAGTTGTTAAATGAGCCGAACTATTTGGTAGCTCAGTTCGTTTCGACTCATCTATATTCGTAAAAAACTCGTTCGAAATCTTAAACGAACTAAATTTGAACGAATTTTTTTGTTCAATTAATAATCAAGTGAACTCGAACATGTTCGTGAGTTTTGACAAACGTTCACGAATATGAACATAATTATCATTTGACAAATTTTAGAGTTAATTTTATGACTGGACTTTCATATTTGGAAGGCATATTGCTTTGTTTTATTTGTTATTTTTATATTAATGTTAGTTATATAGTTAATGAATAATAAAATTTAGTCACTTAGTGCTTTAATTGTTTTTTAGAATGATTAATGAATTGTATGGCATATTTAAGACTTAAAATAATCTGGATTCGAGCATGTTTGCGAACGACTCGTTTAACATAAACGAATCGAACACAAACATAAACTTTGCTTAACAAGTTGAATACGAACAAATGTTTGGAGTTCGAAAGTTAACGAACGAACACGAATCTTGTTCGAATCACTTAACAAACAGAGATCAAACATGAGATACTCGGTTCGATTCGACTCATTTACAGCTCTAACGGAGATAAACCAGATTATTTCCTAAAATAAAAAAGAACAAAAAGCGGAAGCAGCTAGTCAGCCATCTTCATACCGTCCAAAGGCATTACATAAATTCTTGAGTGAATGGCAATACATAATTCTTCAGTGGACGGTTAAAAAAAAAAATCACCTATCACCGGGATTTCAAATTTGTTTTAACAAAGACGTGTAGGCTGTCAGGTTCTTGTAATAAGGCTAAGCACGCCCGCGGCTTAGAAAAACCAGGATGAATCATCAGTTGGCCCAGCTCCATCCAACCACGTCTGATGGACATGCACCCAGGTAAGCCCTTCTGGGACACTGACACCCTGTGTTGCAAATATGGATCAGATTAACAAGAAGATTCCCAGTTTCACAGTAAACTCCAAAATATTAGCAGTACTACCTTTGAACTCAATAAAACTGTCGTCAAGCAACCCTTCTGTTTTTCACCTGCATGTGGCAGAGAGTTATCAAATGGCCTAAGATTACAAAAGAATAGATGATGGCAAAAACCAAAAAACTTTGAGAACGACCAAATGACTGTTATTACTCACTTAGGTCATGTCCATAGAATTACATCCTAAGATTAGCAGGCTGGAAAACAGATCCTGTACTTTTACACAGTTTTATGCAACACAAGCCAGGTTGTGTTCTTTAACCTTAAGTAATACTACTGTCAACCAATGCTGGCCAGTAAGTTCTTCGTTATATGTGCTCTAATTTACAAACCCATGGGACAATGGGGAAAGCGGAAAAGATTGTTGTGCACAGTTAAAAATGAAGACCAAGTAATTTACGTGAACCCACGGAACAACTAGTAATTTTCTCATTCTTCGGCATACGTTCAAACCAGCTACTCATTTAACTTTCTAAGGAAGGCAATAAGCTGTTATAAGGTCCACCAGTCCATCTTATATATTTATTTTACTGCTAGCTTTAGGAAATAAGGCTCAAAAGATCTATTCTTGAATCCACTGCTACATAACATTTAGGCAAACAAATTTTGTTTGTTTGTCACAAGTTTGTGTGGTAGAAGTACCCTTTTGATTTTCTAGACAGCCATTTCACTAAAAGCTTTTAATTCAAGGACAATCATGATTAGCACTTGAAAGATTGGTTAATAGAAGTCAATCGAGCAAGTTTAAGAGGAGAAGAAGTCCTCACCAGATAACTCCCATTTCTTGTACTTCACTAGCCAGGAGTCTGAACCAACCTGTGTTGGCAAAACCTGATCCACCCAAACCCGATAACCTTTTCCCTGTTGGTCACCATAGCAGGTCCTAAATGCATTTACACAGTCACCAAGAAGTTTTTCAATCCCTGATGGATGAACAAGCACACCAGATGGACACTGCAAGAGTAAAACAAGTAAAAGGCAGATAATAAAACAAAGATTAGACCAAAAAGACCACAGATTAATGAAAAATAATAACCCAGCAACTTCAAACAGATGCCAATAATGCAACAGGTAGTGTGTACTGACACAACTATCTAACACATCATGATCTTAACCTTCCATTTTCTTCATACACTCATTTTCAACAGGTAGTCATCTTAGATGGATAAGCATGCAAAGTAGAATCTCTAATATTTTCATCTACTAGCATTGTATAAATCACAACCAGTATCAATACTCAGTTCCAAAGATCAAAAAGGACGTAGAACTTTTACAGATGCAAAGTTGAAGTATATTTTTGAACTAAAAGACAGAGAACTACGCTAGAAAATTTTCATCTCCAAAAGGTGATGTACTAGCATGCAGGAAAAAGTATATATCCTACAACAAAACTGCATTAAAAGGTATGCCAACATACACAGACTGCTTTCATGTTTGCCAAATAAAGCTCAGACTTTTCAACTTCTGCACGTCTCCATCTTTCAAAGAACAAGTTAAATTTCACTACTTCATAAGCAGGATCAAAGTCATCCAACTTAGAATCGGACAAGTCTGTGACATCTCTTGGAGATACACTGGGCCCGAGGTTAAAATGGCCAATGGCTTGTATGATACCCGCTGCACACCTCTCAGTTGCATGAATGATCTTAGAATTATCTTTAGCATTAGCCGCATGCCATTGCAACAATTCTTCCTGGGCGTTACTGACCTACAGAACAGACACATGTTCACAAAGTGCCCCTGAATAATAATCTGAAAATCCATTTAGAAATTACAATATGATGAAGAAAAAAACACCAACCATGACGCCATATACTTCAGGTATGCTAAATAGTTCAGCGTCATTCCCAGAGTCTCCACAAACAAGCGTGTTGTTAGGTGATTTACCCTCAGCCTTGAATTTTTTAAGCAAATAAGCAAGTGCTTGCCCTTTGCCTGCACCTTGTGGTAATATATCCAAATCCATCCCTCCACTGTAAATTATTTTAACATCCAACTGAAATAATACACAATAACACAAGCTCAGTTAGTATTACCTAAGAGAAGATCTAATGGCTTTTCCATCACAAAAACTTCACTGATTTAAAAAATTCAGCTTAACTGGCATTCGACAATGAAAATATCATACCCCGCGTTCTTCCAGCCGTGCAGCAAGTGCTTTAATTACATCTTGAGCTTTATCCTTCTGAACATAAAAGCTAACCTTGTGTGGTCGTTGCTCCGTGTGTGACTGTATACCCCAAAAGAACACTATCGCATAAGAACTCAAACACTAAGGACATTTTTCTATACTCGGCTTTGAACTCTACCTTCCAATCTCTTATATATGGGGTTCAACAAATTAAACATGTTGAACTATTTGATTAATAAAGCAAAAATCAGAAACTGCAGCTGTAACTATACCTGAAGAGTAAGCTCTGGAAACTTGCTCGTCTCTTCTGTAACTATCTTTCTATCCCATTTCTGGTTTAGAAATTCAACCCAGCCATCATCAGGCACCATAGCATTGCCGTATGTGATTTCAGTTCCTACAGACATGATGGTAATATCTGGGGTCAGCATAGGCTTCTCTTTCCGCAACTCCTTGTACAGTGTAGGTGACCTCCCAGTTGAGAATACTAGCAGAGAATTGTCTCGATAGTTGGCTTCCCACAAGGCATTAAACCTAAGCAGAGACATATTCTCAGGATCGTGATGATCAACCTGCAAAGCAATAGTCTTACATGAGACATGCCATCACGAGAGAGAAAACAAGCAATGACAACCCACCATTGTGTGGTCAAGATCTGAGACTATCATTAGATGTGCAGCGTCAGCAAGCCGATCCATGGTGACTTTAATGTGAACTTCGTTCTGCAAAAAGATGCACGACTAAATTAGGAAACAGTAGATAGACTAAAACTGGTTCTAGGACCCTGAAAACTATGTAATGTATTGGTATATAAAACTAGATTGCAAACTGAAATTGTGGCCTTCCAAGCAACAGTGGATATATCATGATAAGGCTTACTGTAGTTGTAATTGACAATTCGATGCATTATCGGTCAAAACAACATTAAGTTGCAGGAAGCAGGAGCAACAATTCTGAAAGAATATTGCCGTATTGTGCTACTAATAGACACAGATTCTCTAGCTGTGTCAGTCGAGATAGGAAAATTGTGGAAAGCATCCAACCTTCGATATCAAAAGGTACTCTCCATGTCACACTTGATCAAGTCTATACAGGCTCCTACTGTCCCACACGATACCTAGTACAACATCCTCTTCTACATGGGCTTCAGGAAGCACACATTTTTGTTTCACTGATAGCATGAGAAACCATCCGCCCACAATGATATCATTAACCAGGTATTTAGCTCTCTAAAAATTATGTGAAAAAGATCGAAATCCCCGGTTTCATCATAATCTGCCACTCAATAGCTCTTGTTCCCTTTTTATAGAAGAGGAACTAAATCCAATAAAAATACCAAAAAACAAATCTAGATCCTTGTCTTTTCCCCCTTGCGAGTAAGTACAAGAATATTGAAATACCGGGGAAAACAAATCCAATGGTACTTAAATCCATTTCAATTCTCATTCAATCAAAGAACCCTCGCTGCTAAAGTCTCATTTGCTCTATAGTAACCTAAATTCAGTGAATCCTTAAAACCATTTTTTCCTTTCACCATATAGAAAACTTGCTAACCATATTCTCAGTCTGAACAAGCATTTCAATTATCCAATACAATGCGCAGATCGTACCAAAAAACACAACCCACTCATCATTAAGCAAATCTAATTCGTTAACAAGAATCATCCATGGATACACGCCTATACATATACAATCATACACAACTGATTTGCGCGTATTTAGTGTGTTTGATTTTGCACAGAGCTAAAGAGTTACGAGGAAGAGTGTACCGGAGTAGGAGGGGGAGGAAGGGACGCGGCGGAGGCGATGGGTCGGATAGGGGAGGAAGGATGAGTTCGCAGGAGGAGGAGGAGACGTTCACCACCTGGAGGATAACTACCTGAGCCTGACGGGGAAAGGGGAAGAGGAAATGAGGATGGCCTTACGAGTTTTGGTCCGAGACAGTTATTGATAATTGGCTGCAGCAGATATTGGGAACCAATTCTTGGCATTGGATCCAATTTCTTTGGCGCTTCTTTTGTAAACTCCAAGCTATAGTAGTGCTATACTCGTACGTAGTAAATTGTTCCAGGAATTTTTGACCAAATTTTAGAATTTTTTTTCCATTCTCTTTTCCTTTCTTTTTTCACTCTGTCTTCGTTGTGCCAGTCAGAGTACTTGAGTAATATTCTTTGGGGGTTTTAAATCTTTTAATTTCTATTGCGTGGGCTGAATTTGAACCGTCCGATATATATTCATCAATATCGCCAAGGTTGGGAAATTTTTGTCCCGCTCTCCTACTCCAAGTGGAAGCTGGAAAGTGAAGCAGCACTTTGATGCTTGAAGCCAGTGAAGTTAGGAATAGGGATATAATCACGTAACCAAAGCATATTCTCGAGGGTTATACTCTCCAATGATTCCTAATTTGTTTAGATACCTAATTTCTTTTAGAGTAAATCTTTTCTATACTGACGGTGTATACACTATTATCGTGGGATTCATAACATAATGTGTGTAAAAGTTAAATTTCAAATTCAAATTTTACATAGTTATCATTCATTCAACGTTGATAGTGTATACATTATCAGTGTAGGAATGATTAATTCTTTCTTTTTTAATTATCTTCTCCTATATCTTTTTTTCTTTTGGGCTATCTCCTCCCATATAAATTGTGTGAACAACCTTCTTTTTCTTCCTTTTATAATTCGAGAGTGTAAATATTGTCCAAGGAGATTTGGGTTTTCCTTTTTTTTGATAATAGGAGATTTGGGTTTTCCTTGTATATCAATCGTGAGTTGCATTATCACTTCCGTTGCTTAAGTTGTAAACTCCAGTGAAAGATTTTACTTCTGTAGTGATTATGTGGTAAATTTTAGGGTTAACTACATAATACATCCACTTAAACTCCACATTGTATGCTACTAGTAGTATAGCAAGTAAATGCATTTTCACACACAATTGTACATTTTCATTCAAGTACTATGTCTCTATCTTTAGTTAAATGCAAAAACTTACTTCCGAACTTACAAAAGACTAACCAGAACACATTTTGCTCCATTTCTTATTTTCATTCATGATATTGATAAACACTTATAAATAGGATGTGTCTTTTTTAACCAATTTTAAATAGTAAAAGACAAAGCAAGTCTTCTTCTTCTTCTTCTTTTCTTTCCCCTTAAAAGCAAAAAAACAAAACAAAAAAAGGAAGCAAAAACAAATACTACTACTCTCTCTGACATTTTCTTACGAAAGCAAGAAATTTGTTAGACAAAATAATACTACCACTCGAGAGATGCTAAAGAAAGTGAAGATTCAGACATTTTGTCAATAGATATAGATATAGAATTGCCTAAGAAAAAAGTAGCTGTAGGATTCAGTTCAGTGGAAGGCTGAGATAAAGCGCTACGAAATTCTACGCCCCCTTGCGACTTCAGCTGAACTGAGGAAGTGCACCACCCAAGTGAGAGACCTACCCAACGGAAGCGGCAATTTACCGTGGAAAAGGGATAGAGCATGTTAACTGCCAACTGAAATCAGACATCTAGAATTTCTGGACAAATATTATCCCACTCAAATTTTTCGTCCCATCTACTCTCCCTGATGAGGAATCATCAATCAGAATCACGAGCATGTTAATCCATTCTCAGATTTCCCCTATATTCCCAGCAGATACTACAAAATTCCCACCAACTTATAGTTACTAGACTTTCTCATCACTTCAAAACCTATCCACTGCTCTTCCCCTCCACCCTCAGAACATTTCCCTGTTCTTTTCCCAACTAGAATCACTGCATTTTTTCCCCTTTTCCCTATACATATTGTCTAATTCCCAGAAATCAAGAACTCAGTTTCATGGCAACCTCTGCTTTAAATCCCCTATCTTTCAATACTGCGGCTAAACGATCTTCATGGCCCACAAGCAAAAAGTTCAAATCTTTATTATTTAGCCCCGATGGACTTCCCGTTATCATGAGCTGCAAAATGGGTATCTTGAATTCTGGGTTCTACAGTTCTTTGCTGCCTTCCAGTAGCTGCAAGATGATACCTTTAAGCAGTTTCAATCACAGACTTCGTCAATACCCGCTGGGACTTGGCACTTCTGGTAGTCACCAGAGTGGTCAATTTGATTTATCAGGCGTTTCGAAGGGTGGAAAGGGAAAGAGACGGAGCTTTGTCTATGTGAAATCACTGGTGGATGTGGATAAGGTGGCGGAGAGCAGTGGAAGTTTTGTAGGATTTGAAGGAAGTAGGACCTATGATGCCATTGTTATTGGCTCAGGGATTGGTGGACTTGTGGCAGCTACTCAGCTGGCTGTAAAAGGAGCCAAAGTTTTGGTCTTGGAGAAGTATGTAATCCCTGGAGGAAGCTCAGGATTTTATGAAAGGGATGGCTACAAATTTGATGTGGGATCATCAGTAATGTTTGGTTTCAGCGATAAGGTTAGTTAATTTTGATTCAGACATGTCTTGTATTGTAATCGTTTAATAGTCTATGAGTTGCATATCTTGGTTTTCTTGCTAAAATGGAGCAATTTTAAACATTGTATATTCAGTTAGCCTTCACTTTATCATAATTGTTCACACATCGATGAAGCGTAATATTTGAAGTTGATAAGGGAACTGCTACTTATGTGTACGATCTCTGTGGCACTTAACCCAAAGGTTGGTTTGAACCCCCTCGAGCCAACTCAGTGGATTCCAAAAACTTTGTGTTGCTTGGGTAACTCTCCTTCATTTACAAGTTTGTGTTGCTTGACTTGTTAAACCAGTTCTTTTCTTGAGCTTAATTGGCTATCTACATTTGTACATTCCAAACTCTGTTCTATGTATGAGTACATATTTGGCTTCGTTTTGTTTTTCTGGGCTCATGGAGCTTCTTTTGCTCTCTTTACTTGTTGATCTTGTCCACTAGGTCTGATTTAAATTTGTCATAAATGTGTAGGGAAATCTGAATTTGATAACTCAGGCATTGGCAGCAGTAGGAAGCAAGATAGATGTGATACCTGACCCAACTACAGTTCACTTTCACCTACCTGATGATCTCTCTGTCCGAGTACATAGAGAATACAGTGATTTTGTTGCAGAAATCGTGCATAAATTTCCACATGAAAAGGAAGGGATTCTTAACTTTTATGGTGAATGCTGGAAGGTTTGTTTTGATTAAGGTGATTGCTGCTTCCTGTTGTAATATTTGTTTTTAGTTTTTGACACAAAACTTACACTGATGATTTGACTATGTATTCGTAGATCTTTAATTCCCTGAACTCATTGGAGTTAAAATCACTTGAGGAGCCAATTTATCTTTTCGGGCAGTTTTTCAAGAAGCCTATTGAGTGCTTGACTCTTGGTAAATTACGCTGCTTTTAATCAACTTATCAGGTGTCTATGATAGCATAGTATTATAAATTGATATTATTGCCTACTCATTGTAGGTGTGTTTATGCATCTCTAAGGATATGATATAGGAAAAAAGGGAACGAATTTGGAAGAGAGCTACTTGTATGGTTTATTAGTTTTTAATTCTGAATCCTTTTGCAATTTGACTAAAGGAACTGTTGACATTTTTTGATCTAAATCGCATCGATATTATGAGAATAGAACCTTGTGCAGTGATGCAGTGATCTACATTTTGCATAGTTAGTGACATTTAGCTGCCATGCTATAAAATTGGATGGCAAATAAAAGTGGCGTTAGTATAATTTTTTTTTGGATTTTAATGATGAGGTGATGATGGAAAGAAGAGCTGTGAGAAGCCATGATGATCATGCTGGTAAAATTTCAAGCATTTAACAATTGATGCTCTGGGTTTCTGAGTCCTTTCTATTTGTTTTTTGATTAACTCATAAACACATGCACAAAGATGATGTTGAATCCTTGTCTGGAAATTGTTAATCTTTAATTAGAAGAAAGAACTTGAAATCCATCTTGACAGAACCTCTAATCATGTTGTTCTTGGCACAAAAGCACAAAACATCTCTTCTCATTTTTCGCTTGCTGTGCTTGTTAGCCTACTATTTGCCCCAGAATGCTGGTGACATAGCTCGAAAGTTCATTAAGGATCCACAGTTGCTATCCTTTATAGATGCAGAGGTTGGTTGACTGTTATTTAATCAAAATTTTCTTGGGCATTGGCTCTTGGTATGACCTATTGGATGGCCTGGTTGAGGTCTAATAACCAACTTTTTCTTTTCCCAGTGTTTTATAGTAAGCACAGTTAACGCTTTACAGACACCAATGATCAATGCAAGCATGGTAATCTACTTTTTAGTTTGACCAAATATGTTTTGTTGTCATCATAATGTCTAACATTTTTCTTCTGTAGGTTTTATGTGACAGGCATTTTGGAGGTATTAACTACCCTGTTGGTGGGGTTGGTGAAATTGCCAAGTCCTTGGCAAAAGGCCTGGTTAAGAAGGGCAGCGAGATACTTTACAAGGCAAATGTGACAAACATTATAGTTAACAATGGAAAAGCTGTGAGTTTGACTACTTTCTTGTTCCTCTTAGCTCATGTTGTTTTCCGAATTATTTGGGCATGTAAAACGTTAGTTCATTAACCCCAATTTAATTTTTGCTTTAGGTGGGTGTGAAGTTGTCAGATGGAAGGAAGTTTTATGCTAGAACTATAATATCAAATGCTACTAGATGGGATACATTTGGTTAATTCTCAGACTTTGCTTTCAAATTTATGTGAATCATCTTTTAAAGATATTAAGAAGGGCCTATAAGTGTTGATTGCAATGGTCCTTTTGATTTCTAAATGGATGGCACCTAATTATATAAGGTCATTTTTTTTCAGGAAAGCTATTAGAAAAGAAAAACCTGCCTAAAGAGGAAGAAAATTTTCAGAAAGCATATGTTAAAGCTCCATCTTTTCTTTCTATTCACGTGGGAATTAAAGCTGAGATTTTGCCTCCAGATACAGATTGCCACCACTTTGTCCTTGAGGTGCTGTTGCTATTTGAGAGGAGTGAAGTGCTGATCACCAAAATCCTTCTAGCCTTTTTCCCCTCATTCTGCTATAGCTTGACTTTTTTCTTCCCTTTCTTTGAAGGATGACTGGAAAAATTTAGAAAACTCATATGGAAGTATATTTTTGAGTATTCCCACGGTACTGGATTCGTCATTAGCTCCAGAAGGACGCCATATTCTTCACATATTTACAACTTCTTCCATAGAGGACTGGGAGGTGGGTTTCTTTTGTTCTTTCCTCAAACCGAGCACTACTTCTGAATAGAAAATTCTACCAGCTTCAATAAGTGGGGTTTTAATGTTTTATGACAACTATAAGATGGCCTCTTCCTATCAGGGACTGTCTAGAAAAGACTATGAGGCAAAGAAGGAGCTTGTAGCAGAGAAAATCATAATGACACTTGAAAAGAAACTCTTTCCAGGCCTGAAGTCAGCAATTGTTTTTAAGGAGGTATAAAGCTCTGCTAGAAGTATCATACTTCTATCAGTAGTCATATGTCGTAGGATATAACTTCTTTGGCTTTTATTCTACTGGGTAGTACCAGACACTTCTTTCATGCTGAAGTGTCAAAACTGTCCTTTGTTTGTAATTGGCACATCTTAGAACAGGTCTGTGTGATGTAGCACACCTCTCTTTTTGTAATTCTTCATCCATGTAGTATGCCTGTGTTTGGTGAACCTTTCAGGGTTATGATAGCTTTCTTACTTTTTCTAATGCATCACCAATGGCAGGTTGGGACACCAAAGACACACCGACGGTACTTGGCTCGTGATAGTGGTACCTACGGCCCAATGCCACGTAATACTCCTAAGGGCCTATTGGGAATGCCATTCAACACGACAGTAAGGAAAATTAGTGATTTTCATTAATGTGTTCTTGATTATCAGTGAAAGGACATGCTCCAAGTTTATCTCGTCTAATCAATAGAAGACTGCTTCATGGTGCATGAAATTTGCAGGGTATCGATGGTCTATACTGTGTTGGAGATAGTTGCTTTCCAGGACAAGGTGTTATAGCGGTTGCCTTCTCAGGAGTTATGTGCGCTCATCGGGTAGGTGCTGACCTAGGTAAGCATTTTCCAGAATCCTTTCTTGGTTACTAACCTTTTATTCACTGAAAATCTCCTTACAAATTAGTTAAACGAAGTTAGCTATGTGGTTCGTGTCACTTCTTGTTTTGTGTTGTTCATTTGACTGGAACATTTTCTCTCATTAATATAGGGCTTGAGAGGAAATCCCCCGTACTGGATGCTGCCCTCCTACGATTACTTGGTTGGTTGAGGACGTTAGCATGAGAATGTTTTTGAGTAAAGAACAAGGGAAAGTCATTAATTTGGCTGAAAGTAGTATCAGTTGAGACTGAATGTTATGATTAAACACCCAAATTTGATGGGAATATATCTGGTTATAGACACCCTCTCTCATATATGCAATGTTATCCAGTGGGAATCAAACTCATAGGCACTTCATTGCTGGAGTAGTGCTTATCTAGCTTTCACAATTCTTAGTAGAATTGTGAATACAATGGCATTCAGATTTAATTGCAAATGCCATTGTGTATATGACTATTTAAATTTTTATGCAGCATCAATCATAATAATAATCTTTGGTGTGGATATTTGTATGGGAACTAAGGAATGTTTTGATATTTGATGATTTCGTTCTATAGCAACGGATCATATTCTCGGATGATGCACAAAAACTTCAACGGGTGTTAAGATCTTGCTGCAAATACAACGAGGAAGATGAGTTCATGTATCATACTAATATTTTGGAGACCTTGTCCTAGTGTCATTGACTCTTATCACGTCTAAGAAACTCGCTTCTCCCGTTTCCGAATTTCTGATACACTAAAGATTGACGACCTGCCTAGAGGTGAAAATTTAACAATCCTACCTTGGTTATCTTGACCAAGACTGACTTCACCAACTTTCATCTTGAGCTTTTAGCAGACAAACCTTTGTAAAAGAAAAGTCTGGCTGCTGTAGGGAGCTCATTCTTTTCAAGTCCTAAGTTCCAGGTTGCAGCTTCATCCTTCGTAAAGATACATAGGCTAAGAGTCTGTAGCCAACAACCATGGCTGCCAGCACACTTACTTCCTTGAAACCGCTGTCTATTCTTATCCCTTCAATTGTGTGACTTATGTGTTCATACTGCACCTTCAGAAGAAGCTTGTAGGTGTGATAGTTAAATGATAGATAACGGAGCCAAGATATGAATACTGGTACTTCCTGCAAAATGGAGAAATCCCCTTTTCATTACTCATTTAAACCCATAATTGGGAAGTAAAAATCCAGATCTTTTAATCAGGTATGGTTTCTGCTTTACAATTTTTCATTGAAATCAAACTGCCAATCTTCTGGATTACATGGATGTTGAGTTTAGTGTTACCCAAAAAAAAAAAAAAAAAAAGTCTCCACTACCGGTCAGCAGGACTTTGGGCTGGTTTTAAGTGGATACCCAAGTGCTGCATGTTTATACCATTAGTTTATGCAGTAATTGGAGGGAAAGCATGCTTACCTTAACAAAATAACCCCCAGCTAACATGAAGGTCATCACAGTAACAGAGGCCAGAGTTGTTGACTTCTTTAGATCCATCAATGTAGCCCCGATTGCTAATCCAAATCCCTTCCATTGAATAATCATTAAAGGTGAAGTGCAGTAGCTATGTCATTTTCGATAAAAAGTTGATATCATCAAATTCAAAATGGTCATACCTGAGCTGCTACAATGCACAGGAAAACTGTAACCACGGTGAGGAAAAAAGAACCAGCATTGAGCCTGAGACCTGCCATAAAATACACAACCAGAAGGAAAAGTACTGGCAGTAAAAGGTCAAGTGGAATGTCACTTGTCGTCCTGGCCACAAAATATGCACTTAGTCTATACATGTCAGCTGCTCGTTCCTTGCTCAGCATGGCTCTTTCTTGAGGAAATGTGAATATTGCAGTGAAAACTGGGAAAAATCCCCAGAAGACAGAAATGAAGAAGAGCAACCCAGCCTGCAAAGCCATATTAGGTTGAGAACCATATTCATTCCTGTTCTACAGAAAGAGCAACTTTCAAATTTGGTACATGACAGACTATCGATGAGATCAGTAGCTTTAGCAAGTAGCCCCAATAAAGACTTTCTAGTTTCTTAAATATATTTGCTGAGTCTTTTATCTTTTGTTTTAAAACATCGTGGTAATAATGATCCACAGTTGTTAATTGACTGGTGAAGCTACGTCACTTTAAATAAGCCAAAGTGCAGTTGGATCAAAACGAGAAACTGTTGAAGCTATGTTTGGATCGAAATTTCTAGTTTGCAATGGTGGGATTGCACATTAAGCAGCTTTCTGTATTCACAGAGAATAGTTAATACCTGATCTTGCAGTTCTTTGGGGTTGTCGCTACCAGACTGCCACCACAGCATTCCCAAGATAACAGCAGTTGCAAGAACTTGGGTGATTCTCAACCAGCTGAAATAGTCATGACGCCTTTCTTTGAGTCCTCTCCAGAATAGTATAGAGTACTGTTCAAACCAGCTGGCTCCCCATTCTCTCTTCTTGGAACATACTTGAGACTTAATTGCCTCATCAATTTGCAGAGGTACCAATATTTTCTTCTTTTCATTTTCAGCTACTCGTGTCTCATAAGATTCCACAAGATACTGCTTTGACATGAGAAAATCATCACAAAATTTAGATTCTTTTGTTTCTTATGATTGTACAGGCATATATTTTGAAGCCCTGAGATGTTAGTAAAACTTATATCCAAGATAACCACGAACGGCAAAATTTGGGTTTTTTACTGTGAGATCAATGTTGATGTCCTGTCTGAACCATTTATTCTTTAGCCCTCAGATGTTAGTAAATTTTGGTTTCATTTATTCTTTAGCAACTTTCTGTTTAAACTATTTGACTTTTGCCTTTTGTTTTCACTGAGAAAATTTATGACCTATATAAGTTTGATATATACTGCAAACTACAAAATAAGTTAAGACCTCCAGATTTCAATTCAAATGTATGTAAACCTAGTTAATCATATGCCAATAAAATTTTAAAAGTATCTTCACCTCATGCACAATAGTAGGAGATGGTCTTCCATTTCTAGTCTCTGTTTCTGAATTCCCCAATTGTACCCTGTCCTCCAATTCAGAAGGGACTGAAACATCATTTAAATTCCCATTTGCAAGATCTAGCAGGAACTCTGCGGGGTTCATTGCAATTAGTGGTGAGCATCCTACGGAGGAAAAGTAAACCATAGCTTCTGCTGCTTTTCCAAAGTAAAGTAAATTCCCTTTGCCTAGAAGAATCAGTTTGTCGAACTTGTGGAAAAGTCTGCTGGACGGCTGGTGGATTGTGGTGATCACTGTCTTACCAGCCTGCCAGAAAGTCGAAAACATCAGTCTAACATGTTTCCTGTTTCCTATAATTCTTGGCGATCATAATCCATCTTTGAGTTATCATTATGTTTGTTTGTTTTCTATTAAAAGTAATTTAATGAGGCACAATCAGAACGACAGGAAGCGTGCTATGAGTTTACCCTATCCCCAAATAGTTAATAAAGAATTGAAGCAGAATTAATGTCGTAGGTTTGTTGAACATAATTTGAGTGATCAATTTTGTCGCCCGTAAGGTAGGAATAACTCTACCCCATTTTATGCAAAATGAATTTGACCCGCAACAAAGGACGATAGAGAGGAATTTGATAGCAGCTTACCTCAGCTATATCCTGCAGAAGTTCAACAATCCTTAAAGCTGTGGTAGAATCCAAGCCAGAAGTGGGTTCATCGAGGAACAAAAGAGATGGGTTTATAATTATCTCATTTCCTATACAGACACGCTTCCTCTCTCCACCTGAAACTCCCCGGACAAAGGAGCCACCAATCATGGTGTCTTGGCACCTGTGCACATGATGTTCCTGGCAAGCTTAGCTTTCTCACTTCTAATCTGCTGGTTGAGTTAAAATCACCTGATACTTCCAGATGCAAGAGAGCGTAAAATTGAAAATTACCTCTCTAATCCAAGCTCATATATTACATCTACGGCGCGTTGTTCTTTTTGCTGTTTTGTCAGTATACTTGGCAATCTCAGCTGGGCTGCAAATGTTAATGTTTCTTTGACTGTAAGGTGCGGGAATAGCACGTCGTCTTGGGTCACAAATCCAATCCTGCCAAAAAATGAAATGTTATTCTACTGCATTCATTCCTTTTCGTTTTTAAATTTTATCTATCATACCTGAAATTTGCTTTGACATTATCTTAGGAAAAAATGAAAATATGCAGCTGAATGTATATTTTGCAGCTTTGTGTAGGTTTTGATGGATAACCAGTTTGATTGACCAGTTCAACGAAATTTATCCTCATTGCGGTTCTCCTAGTCCTAGGTACTTCTTTACTCAACTGTGCTAGTTAAGGTTGATGCATTTGGAGTTCATACGTTTTCATTTTTAGCTATAGTTTGAATCTGGGTAATATGCAGATGGGACTTGCAGTTTCTTCTTAGTTTTCTCCTTTTGTGAGCAAATAATAAGATTTACACCAGACCTGTTGTTCATAAATTGAGAGATTAGGAATTGGCTTCATATGATCTGGAGGCATGTGCGATTATGTTGGTGCTTTTGAATAATCATTTCACATGACATGATTTGAGGGTACTTGTAGTTGAGTTCTGCAAAAATGTGAAACTTCTGAAAAAGAACTATACCTGCTTTTTAAGAACTTCGAGTACGGCTGGTCATTGTATGTAACTGAACCGCCTGTTGTTGCTCCCCTTAACCTGCCACCCAGCAGACTGAGCAGGGTAGTCTTTCCGCTTCCTGAAGGGCCCATCAGTGCCAGAACTTCACCGGGATTTACTGAACCGGTTATCCCGTTCAATATATCCTTCTCAATTGTTGACGTCACTCCTTTAATGACTATCTTGTATGATACATCGGTGAACTGCAGTTAGGAAGAAAAGTTCAGTATAAGCTGACGGACAAGAATTTTCTCTATTCTTTCTTCGTGTCGTGAAGTGTGCAGGTGGTGTGATTGTGGACACCAAGTTCATGAAACTTATCATAATGGCAATATAATAGTACAGTAATCGTGCACTGAAGCTGTACACTTAGCCTTCTACATGACTGAAAACTTACAGAATTCTGGTAGCAAAATGCTGGTGGCAAACTTGAAACAGCTCTACAGACTCATTTAAACTAACTCGACCTTTTAGTTAAAACTTTTCCTTCATCTCCTATTCCTAAATTTGGGACCATTAGGTTATTATCTGGTTAATGGAAAGTCTTGTACAAAAAGCCATATGAAATGAGATTCTGTACAAGACTGAACCTGACATGCTAGCAATGGTCAAATGGGTCTCGGTGATCGTTACATAAATCTCCACCCCTGCCTGTCCAAATAGATAGTAGTATTCAATCAATCCAAGATGCAAGTAGAAAAGATGAGTGGTTCGACACCAGGTCATGCTCAAATTTGTGAATGAAATAGAGCAAAAATTTTGGAAGGATTCTGCATGGGGGAGCATTTCACCTTCAGATATATTGGCAAGGTGGGCTCTGTATGAATCTTCTTCTTACGGGTGCCTGCTTCAAGATCTTCTGCAAAAAAAAAAAAAAAAAAAAAAAAAAAAACACAGATTTTTACAGGGCATAAGTTATATGCCAGCCATGTATAAATGGATGGGTGACAAACTTGCAAGCGGAAGTAGGCAAGTAGCACTGACATCATCAGATCATGCATTGATGCTAGAATTGCTATTCAGCTTATTTTCGTTTCCTGACGTTCTTTTTTCCAAGCTGTCCTGAAGAACTCTAGTAAGGCGTTTTTTATATTAGTCATTAGCATATAAATCATCTATGTAGTGAAATGCAGTATTTTAATCTCATTCACTAGATAAACCTTGATCTTCTTGATTTTGTAATTCAGAGCAACCGCCTTCTAATTCATCCCATGCCAACTTTTTAAGCAATAGGGAAAAGCTAACCCTCCACCTAAGCTAGATGCAAAAAATTAGCTACTGAATGGGTGATACAGCCGCCATTCCTTTGCTCTACCAACTTTTACTTCAGATGCACATTTGCGCAGCTCGTAGCATGGCAACCCCAAGTGCACACGGACAAGTTTCAATAGTACTATTACCATTGCTAAAGAACCTCAGCTACTTAATCGGTGGAACGGTTGAAAACTGTTTATAAGCTGACAATTGGTTCATAAAAAGTAAGATGCTTGCTTAATGCAGCCGAATAATGTCCATCACAGCTAATTCGACAAAAATAAAAGTATATATATCCCGCTTGACATATGTCCAGCGGTCGGTGGTCGTTTGACGAAAGTGAGTTTGCTGGACGGTGGTGCCGTTAAGAATTACTAAGATACAAGGGCCGGGAGAGCGGGAAGGAACGTCACCAGAGCAAGAAACATGTACATGCAGCTATACTTGTCACCTAAGGGGACACTCTGTCTACTTTTGCTGCTTCTGGTGCCGTGCCATACTGACAAAATTTTCCAACTTGCGGAGAAATCGCTTTCATTTTGGTGTCATCCACGCTGTGACATTGGCAGAGCCACAATGTAGATGGAGTTAGGCTTGGACTTGGGAGTCCTCGAGGAGGACCATTTTGGACCCACCAGTAACCAGGCTCCCCTTATCTGGATACATTTTGACCTCAACAAGTGGCTCGCGGGTTGGGCAGTTGTGGAGTTTTCGGTAGTTTTGGGCCCCCCGAGTACTGGAAATGGACCACAAATGGACACCCCAGTGTCGAAAAAAAAAAAAAAAAAAAAAGAGTACTGGAAATGGACCACAAATGTTTGTCTTACCATCATTACTTTAGCGGATTATTTAGGACCACTAGAAATAAACAAAGCGACTGCCTCAATTCACGGCGGGGGGGAGGAATTAATTTCCGAAATAAAATCTATACCTATGTCACGAATAAAAGACGAATCATGAGTTTTATAAGTTGTTTAGTGGAAAAGCTCGTTCGTAATTTTATGAAAAACAATCATGAGATTGTTTTTTTTTTTTTTGTCTACACAGGGGTGTCCGGGTCAATCCTTACGGGGCCCGACTAATCCCCTGTGGGCCGGCCAATCATGAGGTTGTTTGGATTGAAAGTTTTTATATCAAAATATACTGTAACGATATGACACGTATGTATAGTAAAAAAGTGATTGAAACATGTATTAAAAGAATTTTTCTACAAAACTTACAATACAAACAAGTGTTAAGGTCCCGTTTGGATTGTTATTTTGTAAGAATTTTTGTAAAAAAAAAAAATTATAATGATTTAATTTGTGTAAAATGAAAAAAAAAATTGAAAAATATATTTACAAAAAAAAGTGTAAAAATTTTTGTTTAGAAAACTACAATCCAACGGGTATTTAAAGAAACAACAAAGACGAAATAGTAATAGCCTTTGAAACCTTTAGCTTTAAGTTAACCAAAGGCTCCGATCTCCCACCAGTTTCTTACATTGCGAAGGTCGTTTTACCCCCAAAAAGTTGGGCATAGCCTTTTGTGTATTCATTTAAATCATGTATGGTGGATGGGGACTTTTACTCCGAACGGCTGAAAAGCATAGCCCAAAGATAAAAATTAAAAACAGGTTAATTAACATCAGAGAAAAGACCTTTAACGTTTTCCTCTTCTAAATGTTGTTGTATCCTCTACCGCAGCTCCTCAACAAATGGAGGCACTATTAATGTCGGCTGTTTGTCAGCAATCTTCCACTTACAATGACGTGCCCTCGCCAAAAGGGAAATCTCCATATTTCCAAATTCATGATTTCCGACGCCATCCACTTTGAACCCAAATTTATCTGTTTAGCTTTTTCTGGCAAAATAGGAGTGAGGAAACAGGATACCAATTGTGGCATAAAATCCCTATCAAGAACGACCTCAATCCATTTGCATTTTACACAGGTCTTACGAGGGATGGACCTTCCTCTTAAACTTGACATCTAAGAATAATCAGTCAAGTATTTCGTACATAGTAGTCTTACCCCCATATATTGGAGCGTGAGATATACATTAGAACGATTAATTCTTTATGAAAAAATTTGAACGCTTTTCGGATATGAAACTATCTTAATTAAAAGAAATTGGATATCACATGAGAGATTAAAGGCAATCTTCACAACATTATAAAAAAAAAAAAAGGCACAAATTAAATCAAAGACGAATTCTACGCAACAGCAGAAGAATGCTCAAAAAAGAAAGCAAGAAAAAAAAAACTCATGTGATTAAATTGTAAAACACTAAACGCTTAGGAGAATATCACAACGTAAAGCAGAAATAATAAATGAAGAATTATCCAGAACCATAATAAAGACTTACGAATATCATCATCGCTGAAAGGTTTAGTATCGGCGATCTCATCGGGAGGCATGGTGAAGCCGGTGAAGGAAAAGGACAAGCCTAAGCTGGCACTGGAGGCTCGGCTCAAAGCCGCACCGCTGCTGACGTCATCCAAGTCGAATTTCATCTGAGCACTGCTCCATTTCCTAATGTGAGCATTCTTACCAGTGCTACCCCCGCTCCGCCCTGGCGACGGCATTGCCAGCCTTTTGCTGGACTTCCTCGAGAGGGTGCCCGTGCCAGTGCCACCGTTCTCCACTGCTGCTCCAGCCGCCGCCGTCTCGCTGGAGGAATGAGTTGGAGACTTCATTATTGTGGCCATCGTCTCTGCCAGTTGATCGGACCTTGTCCTCAGTAGACTTGTCGAGTTTGTTTTCTGATCGGCCATGATCTGTTGCATTATTAGCAAAGAGGTTTTTAACCAAATTAACTTTAATTAGTATATATATATATATGCATTCATGAAAACATAAAACTTACTGACGGGCGAGAATTAAATACAGCCTAGTTAGGCCTTGTTACACCTAGAGGCTCGAATTTGGATTCTCCTTCCTACCTTCTTTCTCTAGTTAGTTGTTTCCCTCCTCTTTTTTTTTTTTAATGCAAAAATGAAAAAATAAGAGAATATTTTAATTAGACGGAATTTTGAGCCACAGGTTTTAGTTCCATCTGCTGCGCTCGATCTCTGGATCGAACATGTTAAAAAAGAAATTTGAAAAAGGGATGAGAAATTTACAATTTCCAAGAAAAGGGCAAAAATAATGTGCATTAGAATGCAAAGCGCCTAGGGAGCAGGCAAATATTAAACCTAATTAGAGGCTCGGACATGCTATGACAAGGGTTTTATTGCCCAAACCCAACTTAAGATGGAGAAGAGAAAGAGATTATTCCCAGCTGCTCTATTCATTTTCTTTCTTAAAAGAACCTTGAAATTATTGGCCCAAAAAAAAAAAAAAAGAAACTCTTGACCTCATAGGAGAGAGTTGGGAGAAGTGCACAAGGTTATCGTCTGCCTACCAAAAGGAAAACTCCGAAGGAAGTGCACAAATTTTTCCAAAAGGAGGAAGATAAAATTTCATGTAACTCTACTTATAAACATTCCCGCCGGGAAAGGGGGGGTGGGATTTGGGGGAACATGTAAAGTAAAGTTCGTTTTGGCAGAAAATGGATTTTTGAAGTAGATATACAATGCAAAATTGAGTTCGTAGGTGCATGCAGTGGTGATGAGAGGAAGATCTGAGAGAGGTAGAGATGCCCGTGGAGGAGCGAGTCTTGAAATGGAGTTGGATACAAAAATGATGATCTGAACGGAGAGGAGATGGAGTAGATTACCTTTAGACGAAGGTGTCAGGGCAGGAAGGTATGCAGTTCTTGTCCGCAGTTGAATTAACTATACCTTGTCAGGCTGAAACAACCGTTAGCCAGATGCGTGTGGAATGTTTCCTATTATATAGGAGGAGGAGTAAGGCCAGTGGGCAGTATTTCACTGTTTCTCTCGCAGTCTCAAAGTCTTGGCCGGTAACAACATCTCTTGTGGTACAAGCTGCGGCTGTTCTCCTTTTATATCGTGAGATTAAGAGAGTCAACCAATTTACACTTTTGCCCATACAGCTGTTAGTTACTAGCCTACTAGTGTTTCAATCATTAGTTTGCCAAAAGATTTAAGATTAATTTCTTTTTTGGACCCTTAACCTGTAGAGGTCTTCCAACTTTAGTTTTTAAATTTCAATTTTAGCTAATTTACATCCTCAGCTATAATATCCGTCCTATTTCACTCCTCCCATCCGTCCTATTTCACTCCTCCCATTGATCAAATAGATTAGAGATATATATGTGTGTGTGTGTGAGAAAGAGAGAGAGAAGCTATTTTGATTAGAGTTATTTTTCACTTCTACGTAGCATGCCTAATTGAAGAGGATTGATGGATTATAAGTAGGGTTACAAACGAATTGAGCCGCTTGCGAGCCGCTCGCGAGCGGTTCTATTCAAGCTCGACTCGAGCTTGAATCGAGCCCGATCAATATCGAGTTCGAGCTGGCTCGAGTCGAAATCGAGTTCAAAATATTAAGCTCGTTAGCTCGCGAGCTCGAGTATATATATATAATTTCTTTTATTTTTTTTATTTTAAGTATATATATATATTTTATTTTAAGTATATATATATATTTTATTTTTTATTTTAATAGTAAAATTACATATATATCCTTAATATTTTTATTATTTATTAAAAAAATATTATTTTATTTATTTTTTTAAAAATAAAATAATTATTTTTTTTTATTTTTTTCGAGCTCGAGTTCGAGCTCGAAGAATATCTCTAATTTTTACAATAACTTAAAAAAAAACTAATTTTATGTTAATGACATCTGCTTTCCATCAATTATTACATAGAACTATAGTAAAAAAATTTTCAAATCACAATTATTGAAATCTTATATATTTCATAAATTATTTCTTTTCACCACCATGTGGTTGATTAGTATTCAAATTGTTCATCATCTTTTCCCTTATTGTTATTATCTTATATAATACAAAATTTAAAAATTCATCTCTATCAACTAAAATTTCTCATTTTTTCTTTTAATATATACTTAACAACCGTTTTTTTTTCGGTTGAAATCCTATCTCAACGAGAAAATATCAACTTTCCTTCTTTGTGTTCGCTTGCTAAAATTTGTGCATGTTAATTCTAGAATTTGTACATGTATATATTATTGGTGATTCAGTATTTTGTAACTATTATAGTTTTGATTAAATAGCTATCATGGTTTACTTTAGCACTTATTTGACCAATTTATTTGTTATAATTCCATATATTCTGTGAAAATTTAAGATTGTTACATTGTCTCTACGCATTCATTTTTTTTCTTATTTTAGTATAAATGTAGGGGAACATAAAGAAGGAAGTTTAAAAGAGGTCGAATCAGATCAAAGTTTTGTATGCATTTGATGACTTTGTTTGTTTTAACGTTTTGTGGTGTTATGCAGGAAAATTTTCATTTTGCCGAGTAGTTATCTACTCTATGTATCTTTTATAGTTTAAGTTAATGTTCGCGCGAGAAATCTAAAATTTGTACTCTTATAAATTTGTCTCATATTAGTCTATGATGTAAAAAGTTAATCTTTGATTTTTCTCTTATGTTCCTCCAGATTGCAGGAGTAGGAGTGGCTTACAAGGATCATTAATCACAGAGAACATAAAATTTCAAAATCATGGAAAGAAGTAGGGGTGTTTTATAAATTTTTCTCATATTATGCTATGATGTAAAAAGTTAATCTTTGAGTCTTCTCTTATGCTCATTCAAATTGCAAGAGTAGGAGTGGTTTTTTTATAGGGATCATGAATCGTAAAATTTCAAAATCATGAAGTGAAGTAAGGGTGGTTTACTGGGATCGTGAATTGTAGAGGACAAAAAATTCTAAAACCATGAAGTTCATCTTTGGCAAAGGACATACAATTTCCGAAATTCAAATACGTGACCTCGCCGTTTATCAAATATTCAACTAAACATCAATTCAGAAAGGATCTCATTAAATATCATCATTCAGGCTTTCATTTAGCATTTTTAAGATCACATGAACAATATTGTTTGTTCTTACACTTCCTCTCTCTTCCACCAATACCATTTTTATCCATATGAATTAAATTAGTGTAAAACAGATAATTAATTAAATTTTTCCATATTGTTTCTTCACAGATTCATATTCAGAACTCGTATAGCTTAATGTGAAACATTTTCAAAATTATTTGGATAATAGATTATTTGGGATAATTTTTTATTTTGAAAAAAAACTATAACACATTTTTTATGTAATGTACGCGGAGGTTAAAAAATGTGTCGACGATCGAAACAGATAATACTGTGCAAATAATTTACGATCCAAACGAACCCAATTAATTTACTTTAAGTGATATGATTAAATCTATATTTGGAGGCCGGTTCGCATAGCTCCACATTCGTACAATACAACACCATTGCATACTGAAAACTACTTGACATGTTAAACAGATGTGATAATATTCAAGATGAACCAAGGCAAGCATCAATCATCATGCACATCACATTCGCTGAAAGCAAATTAGTCATCAGCACGGTACACGTGTTCGGACGCATTTGCTGTTCCTTCTTTTTTTTGGGTGTGGAAACTTTGCGAAGGACGCCCGCTCATGGACTCCAATCAACTTTGAGTTACTACGAGGCAAATTCGCGATGAATTCAGCTTTTAGCATTAATGGTCAGTTAACCTCATCCGGCTCAGCAATACCGCCTTCTTTATTAATTATCAAAATCGTGGACCGCGACCCATGACGGGAACTAAATTGCAAGACAAAAATTAAGAGGAGGTCCTTTCTCCGCGGCTTCTTTTGCCCATTAAAGGTGAGGCCGTCGTTTGATCTCAGCCTCTCAGGTTACCTCTGCACTAGGGCACCCATCCAAGTTTGGAGCTTTGCACTCTCACACGTACTTGTCCTTCTGTCCGGATTTCCACTCGGTTTTTTTTTTTTTTTTTTGGTTTGCAAGTATTCCATTCCGTAAGGCCGTAACGAGGTACTAGCAAGCTAGCCAGCAGCCATCATAATGCAGCAAAAACATAATCATTTCTTGTGAATATCTCTCCCTCCCTCTCCCCCTCTTTTTTTTTTTTTTTTTTATTTGGGGTTTCATCACAATTTCATCATGATTGTCGTCATCATAATAGCCACTTTAATTCTCTCTCTGAAATTGTTATCACTATTTGGCTTAACAAGTACTACTTGATCTTTCTTTTGTTCTCAATGTCGTAAAAAATTTGCACCTGCTAGTTTGAGAAAAAGGTTAACGGGAGTGTTTGGATAGTGTATTATTTGAAATATTATTTGGAATAATTACTGTAGCACTTTTTGTGATGTGATGTATGTGAGATAAAAATGTTGTTGGAAATATAAAAAGATAGGTTGAAAAATGTGTCTATGATGCAAGCGAAATATTATTTGGTTAATTTGCAGTCTCAGCCATCCTGTTTTTGACAGAACAAAGAAAAGAGAAATGTTTGTACAGCTTGCCAGCTAAACTTCCTAAAAACAATAATAATGTATAACTCGTGGGTTACCATTTAAGCTTGTGGAGAGTAATTGTTATATTCAAGTCTAAAGTGATGGGGGAATAAGCCACCTTTCTGAAATTAGGTAAAGCTCTGGTGCCCTCTCCAATCATGCATTCTTTGTTGTACCAAGAAGAACTCTTTCAAGGACGTAAGATCACTTAACTGCACTAATATCGTACGTCTGCAGATTTGCCAACTCAAGCTTTCCATTTACAATTTGTTAACTAAACAAACAGGGGGGTTTTCTCTCTTGTTTTTCCTTAAAAACCGTATTCAAACCTATGTTTTCAGAACCGGACCGGATAGCGACTCGGCCGAGGTCAGGGGTCAGGGGTCAATGGGTTCGACCGGGGGTCGATAGGGGTCGAACCGGATGACGTCATAAATAAAAATTATTTAAAAATTAAAATATTATATATATAATATCTAATAATATATTGATATTAATAAAGGTATATTCATATATATTTGATGTTTCAAATATATTTAACAAGAAAATACAAAGAAATTAGAACAATCAAGTAGCAATTTATATTATTTAATAAATATTAACAAGTTTAGAATTAAAATTATAAATTTAATTGAAAAAAAACATCAAATTTTAGGACAATATTTATAAAGTATCAAATATTTGAGATATATTAATAAGTTTTAACAATTTAGGGGGTCAAAACATAATATTAAAAAGTTTGAAGTTTTTTTAAAAAAATTACTGTTGAACCGGAAAAACCGGTTTTTTCCCGGTCAAACCCGGTCAAACCCCGTTTTTGACCGGCTTTGACCGAGTCTTGAATTTCCGGTTTTTTAATATGACTCGGACCGGCTACCTGGCCGGTTCCCGGTTCAACCGGTTCGACCGGCCGGTCCGGTCCGAGTTTTAAAACAGAGATTCAAACCTGCTGATTAGTCAAGTTTATTTTTTTGTCGTTAGTTAGTGTAGATTTATTGACTGAGATGATCTTTTCTATTTAAAAAAAATCAGGCCGAAGTTTTGCAACGTAGGCACGTCCAAGTTCCAATTGACTACACTAAACTGGTCTTCGTTATAGCGAAAGAAGCGACTTCAATTCCTCAGCAGTCAGCATCTTGAAAACTTGGACTACGAACGAACCGATATCGAGCCATGGAGCTCTAATGCGTACGCAACCGTGCATGCATATATAAATGAATCCATGAATCATGATATGATCATTGCAGAGTTAAATTTCATACAGGTTAAAGAAAATTATAAGCAAGGACTTAACCCTTGACGGAGACTGGTCTTTATAAAATGGGTGGCTATTAGCTGTCTGGGAATCAAGATTAGAACCAGCACGGAGGGCCGGAGTGGCCCCAAAAGGACATTTTTGGTGGGTATGCGGATTGACAAAGCTTCCAGTTGCTATCTTTGCCTGGCGGGCTGCCTGGCGACGCCAGATCCTCAAACGTTGACACCTGTCGTACCAAGTCATTTTTTTCCACAACCCCTGTAATTAATAATTTTTTCCTCGGCAAAATTCCATAAAAAGCAAAAGAAATTCATTTTTTTTATTATTTTTGGGGAAAACAAATCCAAGTTTGTTACCTGTTTGCCAACATTGATCTGTTCTCAAGTTCTACTTTAAATCAATATTTTTAAACTCGGATCAAGAGAGTGAACCGAAAAACATTCCGATTCGATTCCGGTTTAAAGATTTAATAATTTTTTATTCATTTTAGTATCAAGAATTTTGAATAAAACTAAAATATTTTATTTTAAAAAATAAATACTTAATTAAAATCCATTGAACCTCCCAATTTTTACCGGTTCAACGGGTTCTTGATCGGTTCAATTAATTCTTTGATTTTTAATTGAATTGGACATGAGGCATGGCCGGTTTATGGTTCAACCGGTTAATCCGGTTTGATCTGATTTTCAAAACGTTGATTTAAACACTACACTCACTGACAAAGCGCGAGATTGTTACTATATTACTAAGCACGGGATTTGTTCAATATTTGTTTTTCTGCCAGAGTTACTCCAACCAGTGTATCATCAATTTTAGAGAGTTTCATATGAATCCAGAATAAAGGTATTCGGAGGATGTTTCTTTGTTTTGCTTTTCTTTTCACCTTCCCAGAAGGCGGCTTGACGAGTAAAGAGTGCTTGAAAGAATTAGTAACAAGAAAAAATATATATATAGGCAGATGAAAAAAATTCATTTGGATTACTATTTTTAAAAGTTTTTGTAAAAAAATCTATTGTAATAATTTGATGTATGTGAAATAAAAAAGTAAAAACTTTTCTACAGAAAATCACAATCAAAACAAGGCAGTATTTCATGCATACATACATTGACTTGGCGAGGCTGAGAATTAAATACTGCAATACTTCGGTGTTGCAACTATAAGCACCCCTACAAGAGTGACATTAAATTGAACTGTTCAAATTATTGGTTGAAGAACGAAAGAGAATGTCGGAAATTGTGACTCAGAATAAGGCTTTGTAGACTGCCTATCTAATGAACATCTATTGCTGCGTGATCCAACAACGTCTTTAAGTTTATGTGAGTATTAGTGAATCTCAAATAGTCCAAAAAAAAAAAAAAAAACAAGCCACAGCACGCATACTAGGTGACTAAATCAGTATTACTTCTCTCCTTTACATTCTTGGATAATAGCACCAGCATTATAGGCGTAGAACAAAAGAAAGCAAACACCTTTGTTCAACATGCACGGGTAGCTTATGCTGTTGTAAAATAGTCTGAAATCTGCATCGGGCGAGAGTCAAAGGATATATATGGGCAACCGATTCCACGTACCTTCACTGCCACCTTTTGGTTTTTATGCGAAAGGGATTATACACGTACCATGCTGCATTGCCTGTTCTTGTTCAATTAGAATGACAAATTATTTTGTACTACCGGATCAACACATTGATCATAACCACAATACTTTGTATTCTGCATATGTATAATATGTCAAGTATTACAACATGGCACAAATATTTAATCCAACACTCTCCTACGTGCTGAGACAGCGGCTGACTAAAAAATCCCACAAGCAAGAAAAAATGTAAGTGAATAAGTGCCTTCTCTTTTTTTTCTTTTTCCTTTTTTTGGGCGTGGGGAATAATTTCAACGTGCCCTATTCGCATTGGCAATATTGGGTATGCAGTTCTTGAAAATTCAGAAAACCAAATTTGGCATATAAATATCTGATGAAAAATATGGACCTGGATCCCACCAGGCGCTTGGGTCCGTCCAAGGCTTTAGTTTAATGCATGGACGAAGCCGAGCAAGACAAACATATATCTAGCTAGCTGCCACTCCCCCTTTCCGTGAAAAGTGATAGCGCAATTTACTTACTGACAGGTAGAGTCTAATGGGCGGTGCCGTCCGATGGACTGGTTGAGGCACGTGACAAGGACGGCACTGCACGGTGGCTAGTGGGTCTGCCGCGGTGGACGCACTTTGAAGAAAAAGCTGAATTTGGTATTATTTTGTGCGGAGCAATTCGGGACGAATTGGCGCTACAACCGGTGAGATTAGAGGCCACGTGTAGAACATGACACTTTGGGTCTGCACCCTCCAGGACACAGCTCACATGACGACGACTATGCTTTTTCTGGGATTGACATCTGGAATCTGCGTCAATTTCTCTCCTCCTGAAGCTTCCACGTCACTTGCAAGATCACTTGTCTCCTCCTGAAGCTTCCACGTCACTTACAAGATCACGTATCTCTGATGAGGATTGGACCATCGATCAACCTTTCTTTACAGTAGTTAGTGTGTCGATATGGATATATGTATTTTAGGGGGACCCCCAATCAAGTGATGGAAAATGACACCAGAAGCGTCACAGATTTTACTCTGTCAATTTGGTTAAGATTAGCCCAATCTATTGCTTTGGGAAGATTCTAGACTATATTTTACAAGAAAAGAAAAAAAATACGGAGTAACTCTTGATTAATAATTCTATTAGTTAAGTTGATTTTTAAAATATTTGAGAAGTTACAATTTACTATCGAAAATGTTATAATTAGTGGCTCATTGAACCACGAAGAACTGCATTGCTCATGTTCATCCATATATTTTACTGTCAAAATAACCTAGCTAAGAGAGAGGGAGAGGGAGAGGGAGAGGGAGAGTAGATCTCTCAATTAAAGCCACTTGCAAAATGCATCAACACCAATGGTATTGGTGGACCTTTTTTTTTTATAAAAAAAAAAAAAAAAATCAATCAAGTGCATTTCTACTATATGATCGATGTCAAGCAGACAAGACGATCCGCAAGATTTGCATCTCTCCGTAGGTAGTTGTACCATGACATGCATTGTTAGGCCAATTACAAGTCCCGAACCGACATATAAAGATAATAGTATCCGGCAATAGATATTTCCATCCACCATTGTTAACTTAGGCACTTCATCGTGGAGTTTTTGAAGATGAGAAGGAAGCAGCTATTTGAGTTGTCATGATGAAAGCACACACACAACACACAGTGAAATGCATGGTGCGTCTGAAAAAGTTGTGAAGCATATTGTGTGGTCTGGTCTGTCACGGGATAAAGCAATCCAGGAAAAAAAAAAGGGGCTTATTTAGCAATAGCTCATCCTCATCTTCTCCTGCCCCCCGTCTCTTTCAGTCTCTGTTCTAACGGATATAACCATAACAGAATTGAGAAATGGTCCATATATGTAATGCGGGAAGAAAGTGAAATAAATAATTTTTGAGATTTCACACAATTTTACCTTGTACGTCTTCTTCAGAAAGGTATTGACAATGAAGGATGAAATCTTTTTTTTTTTTTGAAAAAAAGGTTTTGGAAATTGATGAGATGGGGGTGTTAGGTTAGGTGTCATGTGCAGCTGAAGTGGTATCATGTGATGGATGAAAAGGTCTGCTTTGTTCATAGATAATTGCAGTGAGAAGAGGCCAAAAAGTACCCTATCCGTAACAAAAATCTGCTCCTGCTCTTTGTGTCTGGAATTTAAACCGTAACATACATCAATTCCTTCTCAGACTCAGGGTAGATATTTGACACGCTACTGTTTCAGTCTTCCACGTGTCCCCCCCAAAAAAGAAAAAAAGAAAAAAGGGGTAAATGTTTACCATGGTGCTTATCCTCTAGTAACTAGAATCATTTTCACATCAATTAATGAGGTTCAGCAGTCCGATAGCACCTTTCTTACGATCGAAATTGCGGTATGATAAATAGTAGCAATTAAGAAGGAAAGGAAAAAGTTGTCTTTCTTTTTCTTCTTGAGGATTAACTTCATATAAGAGTATTATTGAAGGTCAACATGGTAGAACTCATAATTAAGAAGAAAAAGGATCCAGTGAGATGTCTCACAATGAGTCAGTAGCATACATGTAATCTGCAGTTTTAATCTCTCTTTTTTTTTTTTTACATATAAAAAACACCGCAAGTAAAATTTAAAAAAGAAAAAAAAAAAAAACTGCCTGGAAAGCACCGAGACATGAGGAGGCATACCTGCCAGACGCCTGTAGTGTAGTGTACAAGCAAGTCGGTCCATCCAATGGCAATGGATAGTAAGGCGAGAGAAAGATGGATGGAGGAGACTCATGAATATATTCATATCTCATCTTTCTCAAACTCTCATGTTATAGTCATTCATTCAGAATATTTAATGATGCGTGCCAATCTACACGACTAGACCAACATGATTGATTCTCTAACCATCATCATCAGCATGCTTGATGCTCCTCCTCCACGAGTTTGCACCCTCAATTAAACACACACACACACACACACACAAAGCCCAAGCAGAAGAAGCATGACAAGATTACAAGCTGTTATATCTAGTGCACAATAACAACACAGGAACTAATTAAACAAGACTGGCTACTGGCTAGGATATGATTATTTTCACAAAAAAAAACTTACTCCTCCTCACTCTCCAAAGCTCCGCTAAACTTTACAAACACAATGGAGTTAGATTTTTGTCTGTTCACGTGTACATGTGAACATGCTTGCTGGCACAGATAACACACATACTTAACTATTGGAAGCGATGCATTTAAACTCCATGTACTACAATTTCTAAAAGCACGTATTGCTTACACTTTTCTTTTTTATGATCCTGCTCTTCCAAAACCGGTGTCTTGCATCATCGCCGCAAATTCATTGTAATCAATTCGCCCATCCTGGGAAGAAAAAGAGGGTTAAAAAGCAACACAAAATATATAAGAAAATATCAACGAGGTAAAATTTGAAGAAACTATTGGATGCATGGCACGTAATCCGAATTTAAATATGAAATCCAAAATTTGCATATCGTGTATCGTGTATCCAACCGTAATAGTGTATATACTGTCAGTCAGTCAGTGTATATAAGATTTACTCGTAATATTTTCCTTGGTTCCAAAATAATAGTTACTGTCTACGGCTAGTAACGTATACGATATGCACATGTCAACACACACACACACACACATCGCAGCATATAATCTGCCATTGGACGAGGATGCATGCCATACATTATCCTTATCAACTTCATGGATAATTTCGTCAAGGTGAACGTCTCCCATTCCGAACTTCTCACAAGCCTGTTGGAGCTCATCTTTTGTAATGTACCCGCTTCCATCTTTGTCAAAATATGAAAAGGCTGCATACATGTGATCCTCCTTCTGGATCTTGTTCAGATGGAGCATTGCTGCTACGAATTCCCCATAATCTATGGTACCACTATTGTCAACATCTGCCTGCATGGTCCAAATAAACGCTGCATTTTAGTAAAATCACGGCCAGAAATGCTTGCTTGCTTGTTTATTGCTCTAGAAGCTCAATAACAGCGAAGTTCAAAAAGAAAAAAGACATTAGAATACTACTATGTCAAAATTCTAAAAGAAAAAAAAAAGAAGCTTTTGAACTGCTTGTACTTACAGCTCGCATCAGGGATATTATTTCTGAATCCCGAAGATTAGCCCCCACTCTTTCCAAACCATTCTTGAGCTCCTCCAATGTAATTTGTCCACTATTATCCACGTCTATCATTTTGAACATTTGTTTGAGTCCTGCAATTTCCTCTTCAGACAGACTTTCAGCAATGACCTGATAGACAAGATTTGTAAGCCAGAGCACCAAATTTTAGCACGATTGATTCAAAGCATCGTCCATGTTTACCAAACTATTGGATCCTGGTTTTGATCAGTCGGAAATATTTGGAGTGATTGACCAAAACGCCATGCAAATAGTGAGTCATTACCAAGGAATAAAAGAGACAGGTTACTAAAAGATGTCCAGTGATCTCTATACTCTGTCCCACCGACTTAACGCTGTACTCCGAGCATCCGGTGGAAACAAGTCAATGCTAGTATAATTTTGCTGAGGTTCATAGTGTTCCTCAAACACCCATGTTTAAAAAGGATTAAAAGAAGAACTTACCCTAATAGCTATCTTCTTGAGTTTGTTCATTGCAGAAAATTGTTTCAGCCGACTTAGAACAGCAGAATCAAGAGGCTTATCGGGAGCTATACCGCCAACTCGGACCCATGGGTGGCCTGCAAAAAGGAAATGCATTCTTTTCATGCAAAATCCGAGTTGAGTTAAATGGGCCAATATTTAGAGCCACTTTCTTTTTCTGAAATTCTCTATTCAGTTTCTAAATCGTAGTTGGATATCAAACACGCTACTGGGTATTTTGAGTGCGTGCCAGTTTCCTTTTTCTTCTTTTCTTTTAATTGTGGATCTTATTGAAATATGAGGAAAGACGTTCGAATGGAAATGTCGGGTGAACGAGACATATAGTTGAGGTCTAGAGTTTAAAAAGATCGAGCTCTTTAGCACCGGAGACTCACTTAGAACTTCGTGTGCTTTAAGCCGCTTTTTTGGGTCTCTTACAAGCATTTTTCTCACAAGGTCCTTCGCACTTTCTGATATGGAAGGCCAAGGTTCTGAAGCAAAGTCAAGTTCGCCTTTTAAGACCTGCTCAAATATGCCTTGCTCCGTTTCTGATCCAACATATAAATTTCAGGATTAGAAAAAAAAAATGAAAAGTTTAAGAGAAGAAGTCAGGTAAACAATGGAGTGAACATGAGAACAGGTTCAGAAACGAAGTAGTCACCATCCCAGAAAGGCGGTACCCCACTTAGCAATATATAGATGATGACTCCAGCACTCCAAACATCACATTCTGGACCGTAATTCTTCCGCAATACTTCAGGAGCAACATAATAAGGGCTTCCAACCACATCATAAAATGTATCACCTGTATAGATAAGACTTGGTGTTCTTCAACAAACCAGAAGAGGAAAAGTGGCCTAAAAATATGTGCGTTCAGGCAAGATTGTGTAATGTTAATGCAACAATAAAATTGCTTAAATAACAACAAAGTGACACAAACGTAAATGAAGTAGACTGATTAAAATAACCACAAAGTTGAACTTTGGACAAACTTTTCATAGTTTACAAGGGCACGTACAAGGAAGACACGGATTGTTATTAATTTGAATCATCTTTAGTGGAGTAATTGAAAGGGGTTAAAAGAAGATTTTGTATGACACCAGGACCATTCTTATTCCTGCTGCATTGCGATTGAGTAGAAAACAATACAAGTTCCACTTCATCTATTGAATTGATTGAGGTCCTTCTATTTATTTCTGTAGGTGGAATTGGAAAGGTTAAAAAGAAGAGGGTCGTCGTAGGCTATCTGGTTGTATTACGGTTCAAATAATTACCGTTTCTCACAAACTACACTTCATAGCCACCATGTAAATAAAAGGCCATCACCAGAAGTACCATTCGAGCATCTAATTCAAAGCACCCAGAGTATGTATACCTTTCAGCAAATGACACGGGAAGCAAAATTTTCTTTTCTTTCCTATTTGTTTAAGGACAGTAAAAATTTTTTTTCCCTGAAAGTTTTCAAACTGGATGGGATCACACTAATTTGTTTTGCTAGTTCAGCAAAGTCAGATCAGCATCACATAACATTCATATCTGATAACATCAGATAACTTTGCTGTCTAAGTGTTGGGCTTCCCATTGGGTATGCATCAGATAACACTTTAAGATGTGAGTAAATTATGTACAAGTTTTCCAAGAAAATTTAGAAAGCCGATGATGATTAGGCTTGACACTGATGGCCTAAAGTTCTATCCTACATACTTCTGGCCATGATAGTGTTGTAACTCTGGAAAGAAACAAGTTTTAGGAGCTTATGATCTACCTATGAGATGAACATGGAAGCAGCAATCCCCCAACAGGAAGGAATCAGAATCCAAGTATAATTAGCCAAAGAAGAACCTATTCTGACAGTCATTAAAACTTTCGTCTTAAAAGAAGTTCTGTAATGTAGTAAAACAACAGGTGGGGCAGAAAAAATAACACAGGAGTGATCTCCAAGGTAGTAGTTACAGAGATGTACAGATGAGGGAGGAAATCACTGTCAAGCTATTGCTTTGCCGGAGCCTTGGTAGTAACTAGCCCAGCACTCATAAAGTGGCTTGCTTAGGAGCAAGATCCAGGTTGAGGCCTTGGAAGCATTAGGTATGGTTTTTCTGACCATGTAAACAATTGGCATTGGGACTTCTTGTTTTTTGCTAGTCTACAACACTAAATAGAAATTCCAATTGTAATAGTCGCAGAGCCTTGTCTTTGTATCATACCTAAGGTCAACTAAAGTAGTTCTAACTTAACCGGTAATTCTAAAACAACCTTCTTCAAAGATGCTCGAGCCAGATTTTCCGCACATAATCCTTCAAAATTTCATTGTTAAGGTAATCAACTATGAAATTGAAGAGGAAAATGCAAGCAGGAAATTACCTGGTTTGAAGAACATTGAGAGCCCAAAATCAATGGTCTTAAGTGGCGAATCCTCTTCCTCATTGACAAAAAGAAAATTTTCAGGCTTCAAGTCTCTATGCATAACACCTAAGGAGTGGCACGCTTCCACAACACCAACAATGATCCTTGCAAGCTCAGCAGCCTTCCTCTCTGTATAATGCCCCCTCTGTATTATTCTGTCAAAAAGCTCCCCACCTGAACAAAGCTCCATGATAACATGGACAGCAATGGCGTCCTCATAAGCTCCCACTATAGATATCACATTGGGGTGCCCCGCCAAATGGTGCATTATCTGAATTTCTCTCCTCACATCCTCCACATCCTCCTCCGTAGTCAGCTTCCTCTTGGCAATAGTTTTACAAGCGTATTCCTTTCCTGAGTCCTTCTCCACACATAAAAATGTGGTGCCAAACTGCCCTTGCCCTAATTTCCTCCCTAAACTATAAATCTCCTTCAAATTCCCTGTTTTTCGTCCTAGCACTGATTCAACTTGAAGCCCTACGCTTGAAACTCTCTTGAAATGAGCAGGCTTCTGTTTGGGAGCCTCAGCAGCAGGCTTGTTACTACTAGTATCAACATTATTAGTCTTATTATTCTGGCCTCCCACGTCTGCTTCTGCCTTCTTCTGTGGCTCCTCGCTGTCTATCTTCACCGGTGCAGGCGGAACACTCCGGATATCAGATGCATTAGATTCAAACTCTGACTTTTTGGAAGTTGATCCCACTGAATTTTCATTTTCTTTGCTGCTTTTACCGGAATTCTTGCTACTTTTTTCTTGTTCTGGGGGTGGCAGAGTTCCCTGTTGCCGATTTTTCCAGACCGCGGCTGTAACAGATTGCAAGAAGCCATTGTTCCCCAAATTGGGTCCTACGCATGTATTCCCCATTAGATTTGTGCCCGTAAATTCTATCTCTCCTGAATCTCACTATGATATGAACATATCCTTCTCGATCCCATTAAAAGTTCTGTGGCTAAAATGTGAAAAAAAAAAAGCTTTGCGGAAAGATCAATTCAATCTTCAAGAAAGCCTGAAAACACCCAAAATTCTGATCCTTCCTTAAAAGCAAGCAAGCTCAATATACTCCAAGATTTTGATGATTTGATGCCCTAATATCAACCAATTTGAGGGACAGAGAAACCCCTAGACACAGAATTGAAGCTGCCAAACAATGGTAAAGCTAGAACACAGTAATTTCTTCAAGGAAGATATATGCAAACAACGTATCAAAACGGGCATGAAGACGAAATGAAAAAACTGTGGAGGCAAAACTCAAGAAACACGACGAATAAACAGAGTTAGTTGGCGAGTTGACTCGGAGGAGAAGATGTATGGATCGGTTGGTGTTGGAATCTAAAGTGCGTTTTGCAGACGAAAATGGAGGAGATCAAACATCATTTTCTAATTTAAGCCTCCCCTTTTTTGCACACTTTTTTTTTTTCTCTCCACACTTTCTCACGCACCATTTCCAAGTGGTGTGCTGGAAAAGAGGCAGAGAATTATGCAAAAATTCGCCATGTAACTCCGAATTCAACCTACTTTTGACAAATATATATATATACGCGGTAATCTTATGATATAACTCATTGTGCTTTGGATTATCTGGTCTAGTACGATGATAAATCCTTCTAGGATTACAAGGGTAGGTTCATGGGTAGTATGTACTCGTTAGTATTTTGCATGTACATAGACTGCATGGGTCAGGGACGTGCATGCATGAATTTATTTATGGATTTTGCATTTATTAAAAGTTTTTATGGATCTTGCAATCATATGCATTTATTAAAAGTTTTGAAATCAATAGAGGCTGACTACCCACTTCATATCTATATAATCTATCTATAACATCAAAAGTAGAAGTCATAATTAAGTACAAAAAGAATGGAATAAATTTAGCGCTCGCTCCAAATATTAGTTTTGGGTGGGGTGGTGGTAATATGCTAATACCAGTAGTGTGTTTTTTGTGGGGAAGGAAGGTAGAGTACCAAATAGTTGTGGCAGATATTAAGATAACTTCATGTATAAAGTTGAAACAAACCCACAACTTACTCTCACTTAGCAATTAAAATCGGATATGCACGTAAAAACGCGAATGTGAATATCAGTGAGTCCGTTCGGCTTGGATAGGTGGGTTATTTGAGGAAAAAAAAAATATAAAATAATATTATAGTATTTTTTTGATATGATACATGTGACATAAAAAAAATGAATAAAAATTGTATTTATGATGCAAATAGAACAAATTTTAGGGAGGAGAGAGTGCTACCGAGAGATTTCGAATTTAAACCTTCCCACTTATACCGGAAATTTTATTTTATTTTTTGTCAGCAAGTGTGCCTAATCAAACAGACCAGCATTCCGCAACGGATCTTCTGTCCCACACCCTGTGCCACTTTCTGTCCCACTTTTTATTATATTGCTATTTCTCCTTCATAAATATCATGTTTTAGTTCTTTTTTGTTTCCTTAAGATTCAATAACTATTAATTGAGTAATACACAAAATTTAACAAAATCAAAAAATCAAAATGCATATAAAATGAGATTTTTTATGAATTTTCTGCTGTATTTTTAATTTTCTATTATATATTATTTTTTTGAAATTGTTGTATTTATTTTTTACTGAATTAATAATTATTGAATCTTAAGGAAACAAAAAAGAATTATAGCGTGATATTTATGAAGGAGAAATAACAATATAATTAAAAGTGGCACAAAAACTGGCACAGAGTGTGGGACAGAAGATTCGTTGCGCAATACTCATGAGATCGTTTGAATGGTAACTAAAAACCCCTTTGATTGAATGGATGAAGAAAAATACGAGAAGCATGAATATTATTTGGAGCGGCTCTGCGAAAGAAGCTAAACATTGGGCCGAAAGTTGAGGCTAGGTGATTTTCATTTAATTGGATATGATTCGGCCTAATTGTAATTGGGTCTTCAGTTTGTAATGGCTTTACAAATTTTAATCACCTTTTTATTTTTTTAAGTATCTTTTTATTTCACATACATCACATCACAAAAAATATTACAATAATTATCTTAAATAAATTATTCAAATAAACTCCTACCCAAACACACCCTAAAAATGGACCCAATGAAGAGAGGGGGGGGTGTGTTGTGGAAGGGGACAGAACAGTGGACGTCGTTGACTGAAAGACGTCATCTCGTAGGCCAGAGGGAGGGAAAATGGGAAATGAAATTGGTTCAAAGCAAAAGCAAAAGCAAAACTACAACCGCTCGGCTCCTGGTCTCGATAGTCATCGTTGTTCACTTTCCTCAGTTATCCCACCACTGCCTGCTCCCATTCTTACTGATTTGCCCTAAATAACACAACACATTCCTTCCCGGGGAAATCTTTCGATTTCAATGGCGATTAGGGCACTCTGACTTCTAGGTTATTATCCGATCCTACAGTTAAAACCGAATCGAATCTCTTAATATTGATCTTACACTCGCCTGCATAAGCCTAACGTTTTCATCTACTTTCATTTTGTGCTTTATGAATTTTATTTTATTGACAGAAGGAGAATTTGAAGTATTTGTTCCATTTTGAAGGACTATAAGTACTATAAGCAGAGGTATGGCTAAGGTTGCTGCAGCGGCTCAGACAAGTACTATTCCGTTTGGTGGCGGAGGAGGTTCTAAGGTCACTACCACGACTACTACTATGAAACGGAAAACTCCGTCTGAGTTGCGGGTAACCTCTGTTTCTTCTTTGGTTGCTTCCATATCGTAATGCGAAACCATGGTTTTCTATTTATTTATTGTTTGGCAATTTACTGCTTTTAAATGTGAACTTCTTCTCGTTCTTAATTCGGGGGGGTTATGCTGGCTTTTTCATTCGATTGCTGAGGTGTGTTCTCCCGATAAATCGAGTTGAACAAAAATTCTACTATTTAATTTTACAGGTGATGGTTTTATATTAGTGGAATTCCTGTTGAAACTACTTATTCCTTGACTCCTTATGAAGTACTACTAAATTTTCCCTTCTGATAAAATGTACAATTATTTGCAATTATGTTTTGGGGATATTTCCTCCACTTAATTCGGATCATCTGTATGTCTGACTGTTAGTAGCTTCCTCTTTTAATTCTATTCTTCTTGTTGTTCAAAATTGTGTAACCCAAACTAATGCTACAAAACAACCGCATATCTCCTCCAAAACAACATTTTGCACCAGAATCGAATTATAAAGAGAAAATCTTTTATGTATATATATTTTTTATGGATGAAGGGGGAGCTGCTGAAACGGAAGAATGTCATAGAGCTTGTAGATGAATCTCTCTTTCCTGCAACTGCTTCTACAAGGTAAGCTTTGTCTTGCTTTTTTCAGTTACCTTGTGAACTACAAACTGAAAAACTGTTTGCCACTTGTAGGGATGGCGAGGGAAATGTTCCTGTCCAAAAAAATGACTTACCCAAAAATCCGAAATATATTGATACTCGCATGGATGAATTATTTCCTGCCAGAAAAAATAGTATCAGACTTAGGTTGCTCTCAAAACAGGAACACTCCAAGGTTGTAACACTATCTCGAGTGTTATTCATTTGACTTCCTTATACTGTAAATCATGTTAAATTCATTATTTGTATGATTCAACTTTCTGAAATAGACAGCAAATGCACTTATCCAAAGTTACTGTATACATATTTTAATCTGTATTTAGTCAATCACAGGATAATGCTCCTGTTGAAGTTAGTGGCAGATTGAAGGCTTCCTCTGCTCCCATGAATATGGCTGATGAGAGTCGAGCAAAAACATCATGGTAAGGTGTATGGAATATGACTTACAACGCTTTATGATAATGTTCGGATTTTGTACTTCAATTTACTGATTGTCTCTCTTCTGCCTTTGGAAGTAAGGAGGACTTTGTCACTTCAGTTGCCTTCTGTGAAGATAGGGCCACCAAAACTTGTAACACAGCTGAAAAATGTGGTGAGAGTACCTTTCGTAATGTGGCCGAGCTATCTCTGGGCGGTGATAGTTTGTCTGGCCCGTTAAATGTTGACATGGTACATAATCTTCTTTGCAGTGTTTGTATTATTCTGGAAGTCAATTTCTTTGGAGAAAATTAGAGTATTTGTTTTCCCAGGATAAAGCTTTAAAAGGATTGGTTGCCAACGATCGTCTTACTGCTTCAGCATCACTAGCTAAGTCTTCGGAATTGAAGTTGCAAAGTTCCTTCTCAGATTTCATTATTTCTGGAAACAAAACTCCTCTGGATTTGACCCTAAAAACTACTATGCGGGTAGTGTCCTCGACCTCAGTGAACTGGTGAGTTTCCTGATACGGCCCTGATTCTGCCAAGTGCTTTACATCTTTTTAGATAAAATGATATACATTTCAAGGGTTGTTATTTTTCTTGATTTCCACATTGCTGCCATCAATTATTTACAAAGTCTGGATATGTTTTGGATGTAATTGGTGATTTGCAGTAGCTTTTGGTGATTGCAACTTATCAGTTGTGTTTGTCATTAGAACCTGAACCTTTTGCTTTGGCCACATATTCTGTTTTATTGCAGTCACTATATATTGGTATTCACTGCATGGATGTTTATTCTCTTTTTATGCTTTCTAGTTTTATTGTGGAGTATTTATTGTTTATTTGCTACTGATTCACCCCATTTTTTTTACCAACTGGCCTGGAAAAGCAAATTTTCTGTGACTTGTTCTGATGGATTGTTAATGTTTGCTTCTCACTATCTAACCTTGTGCTCTTTGTTTTTGATTTCCTCACTCATTTTACCTTTATCAAATGATTGACCATTTTGTTTATGGAGTTTGATTTATGTCTATTTCCGTTGCCCTTTGTTTTTGGTGTTCTGAATTTCTGGATGCTTCATGGTTCAGGTTAATCACAGATTACTACGAACCTGAATGAGTCACATGTTCCTTGTTAGGCAGTTATGTCTGGCTTTTCACCTTTTAAAAGAAGTTTTTTATCTAGCATGTGCTGCTTAATTTGACTGCCATAGCTTGTACAGGCATTCCAAACGAGTGCTCTTTCTTAGTCTCTTTTGCTTTTATCATCTGTTCTTTCCTTCAAGTTGGTAATACACCCTCAGCTGTTTAAAAGTAACTTCTTTTGATATTGTAGGTTTCATAGGTCAGTGAATTGTGGCACCTTCTGCAGTAAATTTGAGGGTGGTTCTCAGGATGGTAAGTCTGTAGGTCAGGATATGGCCGGTTCCACAGAACTTGGTTCATTAACTCCCAGATGCGATGCAGGGGGGTTGTCATCGTGGGTGTTTCCACAGTCTTCTTTACCTCCTTCAGTTATATCTGCATTGACCTCTGCAGCAGTGGGAGGTACTATATTATCTTGCCTTTGCTGTTTTTGGTCTTGCCCATACCCTTTTTCTTGTTTTAAAAACTTTGTGCTCTTAAAGGGCGAGTGGATTTCTTGACAAATCGGCAAAAGGCTTGGGAGGACTCATTTCGGAGTCTATACTACTTACTTAGAAAGAACATCTGTAACATCTTTTACGGTAGGGGTCTTATACCTTTGCATGTGTGACATGGTTTTTTCAGCATTACTGAGTTCTGTATACATTTATGTGCTTCAGATTGGAAAGGTTAACTTCTAACCTGATTTGAATTTTGCAGTATGCACTGCACAGTTTGTTGTGATGTTTACTGCTTGTGATGGTCCAAAAGAAACAAAACGTAGTTGCAATGCTTATATATCTCAGTCCACGAGAGGTTTGAGGTCACTTCTGAAAGAACATGTAAGATTTATATTCTTTATATGTGAAAAATCCTTCACAATTTTGATTGGAAAATTGCTTGTTTTATGTCCTAAATTATGGGTTTTATTAACTTCTTTTGGTTTCTAATGTCAGTTCTTTAAATCTGTATCTATGGTAGTTTATAGAACTTTTTTAACAATACAATTTTATAGAATATTTTTTTCTATAGTTTGAAATCTTGACAAGGGAAGGCAAACATCAGGGTTTAATGGTGCACGCAGTGTAGGAAAGCTGAAATTAACAGTCCACTCGTATATCTTGTATTTATGGTTTTTGGAAGGAAATGCTATGTGGATTATTCCCTTGCATGTAGTTATTGTAGAAACAGGAATCTAACCTCAACTATGATCTGATTATGATAAATTGCTCTGGCATTCTATCTGAGTTGCATAGAGTCTTGAAATTGTTTATAACTTGGGCTATATGCTCACTGGAACTTCTTATTTCTGAGTCTAACTTCAGATAGCTTGAGTTTGCAATCTATGACATCCTATGGTTGATTTATGTTCTTTCTGCAGGATGTTTGTTTTTCTATGCCTCTTTGCCACTCTAAGATGGATGAAGTTAGTGCAGAAGACCTGATTGAGCTTTCAGTGCTTGAAAACCATAATCTTGAGGTAGCATAACTTTGCAGATGTTGTTTTGTAATGTCTTTAATTTGGCAAGTGCAGTGACAGTCTCAAGCAATTTTTATCACATAGTAATGATTGTTGGATAGTTAACTAACTTCAAAAGTCTGATAAAAAAAAGTAATGATTGTTGGATAGTTTAGTTATCTAATCCATGTCATAAAGAGAGGTGTTGCTCATGTTTCATTCTGTATTTACTGTGGTTTCCTAAATTCTTTGAAGGCTCGAGAGAAATAACTGTGACATGGAGATCAAACCTTTTTGATATTGGTCTTGATGTACTGTTTTTAAAGAGGCATTTTTTATGAGCCACTGGGACATTGTAAATTTGCAATGATACTGTTAATTTATTTCTGTTCCTGTATAGTAAATTTTGTGGGCTATTTTGTCAGTGCTTTGCTCTTTGTCAGTAATTGATTTTTCAACTAACTAATGCAGGGTCAACATTTTGTTGCCATGTCTGATGTGAATAACAGCCCACAATCTCTGCTCATGTTTACTGGAAACCAAAGTGTGCATGGTTTATATGATTTTCTGCTAAATTATAGGTGAGTGCATTTCTTTCATGACAATATATATTACCTCATTTTAGGTTTGTCTTGGAGAAAAGCAATTTGTTAATTCTAACGTGTATTAAGGAGAACAGAAACAAATTGTTGAATTTGGTTGTTTGGAATATAATGTCACTAACAAACTCAATTAATTCAATTTCCCACAGTTTTTCACCTGTTATATCACACTTGTTATATCCCATCATTTGTGTGTGCAGATTCTTTTTCTTATCTTTGACTGGTGTGGATGTTCCCATCTTGTATTCACCGGTGCCATTTGAAAATGCTGCTCTTTCTGCTCCACAGGTAAGGTTTTAAATTGTAGGCTGGTGCTTTTAAGAATTTTATCTATTGTGCATGTTAAATGAATATGTTGAAAATCTTTTTGTGCCACCTGATTTTCTTCTTTTTTCCAGCCTTTTCATTTGGGTGGGGGTCACTGTGCCATGACATACTCCTGCATTTTTTTTTGTTCTTGATTAACGCGATCACTACTTTGTGTCTAAAATGGGATTGTTCGACTTTTTAATGAAAGGAAGATGATTAAAGTAGCTTTACCGTTCAACTACTATATAGCTCCTTGGGATTGTAATTAACATCAATTGAGACTCTGGTTTATGTTTGCATATATGTTTAATCTCCATTTAAGAGGTTTTATTTCTCTGTTATAGAGCAGAGAAAAATGGAAATTAACAGTTCTTGAACATATCTTCGTTTTATAATCATCAATAGATATCTACATAAAATATTCAATACCGCTGCTCCAGCATTCCTGCTCTTGTGCCAAAAGAGGGCTTTGTAAATCTCATTCTTTTGCAGTTTGCGTTAGTCTCTTGAAATGGATTTATGACTTTGTTTAATATTCGCTATTCATTACCATGTTATGTAATTTACTTCAGTTCACATATCTTACCTCATTTAAACATGCAGGTTAGGTGCAAGGAGGTTAGGCGAGCTGATCAAATGCATTTGCCACTGAAAAACTGTAATGCAACTGATGAATCCACCCGGGATTCAGCTGCTGGTATCCATTACAGTGTCGAAGTGAAGGATGCATATCTTCCACCATGGATAATTAGCTGCATATGCAATGCTATGGGATCTGATGGGACTAGCTTTGAGGCCAGGTATTGAAACTTTCATGCTATAAATGTCGATATTTGCAATTCTAGGTTTGAATTGCCATCTCAGTATTATGAAGCTCCATTTGCTTAATTTAAAAGGAACGTGAAACTAGGATTTTATTCAGAAAGAGATTATCACTTGGATTCATGGAATTATGTAATGGATAATTTAATTGGAGTTCCTATTGGAAGGATTACAGTGCAAGGTGCTTGCAAGTATGGTTTCAGCAAACTAATTGCTCAAATGGTCAATGAACATAAATTTGTGGGACAATATTAAATGTGATTGAACATTTATCTTTTCTGAAGTATAGTTTCAGTTGTAAGTACTTGGGTTCCATTAATTGAACATGCCATGAGCATATAAAAAAGAATAATTTCGAACAGGTATTCATAGTGGTGGATAGAATGCAAATGAAAGGGACAACTATCTTTGCTCTGCAGATGGTAGTAAGCCATGCATTGGATGTGTCGAAAGGCATATCTGAGTGATGGCCTTGTTTTTTGTTGGATTTTTTATGATGCGGTAGAATTTAATTGCTCTTAGCAATCAGGCACTTCCTGTATATTAATTTTCATTGTTGATGTTATTTGACAGTGTTGATATGGATCTGAATGCATTATTTTGTAGAATACTCACCACTTTACTTTGATATGCATGACATGCAGTTTCGTGACAGAGCCCACGTCAATTGGCTTGAATGTTGGTCTGGACACTATTGGTCAGGATTCTCATCCTCAAGCCACAACCTATGAAGCATTGCCAAAAGATATCTGGAATTTTGGTATTCAAAACACCAGCTTTTCTCCTCACCTTCGTTCCGCCTTCTTAAAAGGCTTGAAGTACAACAGTGGTTCATACACAGCTTCACTTTCACGCGTTTAGTTACACAGCTTGAAGGAGCTCACTAACCTATTTTTGTGTAATTGCAAACCGGGTTCTTCCTTTTGCAATCTAGACATGTGTACATTATCTGACCTAATCTTATGTAACACCCACTCCTTTTCGCTGAACCAGTTTACTTTGGAAAACATCCGAGCGTTTGTTGAATTAGTCAAAGCTTTGGATTTGTGTTGCCTTCAAACAGTTAAAAAGGTATCTGATCCGGGTCCACCTGCTGTGTACATGATTTTTTTTAAAAAAAAATTATTTTCAAGTGAGTGATTGTGAACCAAGATTTTCCATGTACAATTTCTTTCACTTTATCATTGAAGTCAATCCTCCCCCTCCATCTGCTGTGTACATGTTATTTCTTGTAATAACTGTATCGAACCATTCATGAATGTTATATGAACTTGTGCTCTAATTAAAGTAATGCGTCACCAAAATGTATATCATGAATAGCTCAAATTTGGGTGAGATTTTTTGTAAAAAGAAATTTTGGGTCTATTTGGATGGTATATTCTTTTGAGTATTTATATAAAACTCTACTGTATAATTTGTTCAAAAACTTTTGTGGAAAAATTAAGAATTTTTTGAACGGAAGTTTAATGGACATTTATTAACACACCTAAATTTTACATAATTTATTATGTATATATACACATTAATAATTATTATTCATTCTTGCATTTATTATACACTTTCCTTAATTAACTTTATTTTTTCAAAAATTTTAACACTTGAAACACATTTTAACGAATGCTCAATCAACATCTATTAGATAGATAAAAAAATATTAATATTTTTTATTTTTTTTCCTTTTTTTTCCCCTTTCTTTCCTCTCTTATTCTTCCTCCCAGCCACCACCATTGCTCCAACCACCGACGACGCACACCTCCCCCTCCTTCCCCACCCCACTTCCCCTCCCCTCCTTCCCCTCCCTCCCTCCCCTTTCTCTCCCTTCCCTCCCTCCCCCTTCTCCTCCCCAATCCCCCCATGACCCCCGCCTCCCAAAGTCTAAAAGTATCTTCTTGAATGGCATTGAAATCTTAAACCTTGTTAAGCAGGAAAAAATTGGGCATTATTTGCTCCAGTAGTCAATAACAAGGGAAATTTGTCCACCACTAATTACTGGCAGGAATAGTAAACATGTTCCGAGTTCTCTCCTCTTCCGAGATGTAGGAAGATAATGCAAATCATGTGAGCACCTTGATGCTTTGTAAAGCAGATAGAAGGTAGTGCAGTAACACACATTATTAACGATCTAAAATAATGAATGCTAACTCTAACGATATCAAAATTTTGAGATAGCTTCTTTATCTGCTGTGATATTGCACATAAGAAAGACCAATTTCTGGAATATGCGGTTACCTACTGCACTAAAAAGAGAACTTGAAAGCACCTGCATTTGAATCAGTAACTGATTCCCAGAATGAAAGTTTCTTCTTCTGGATCTTTTTATCTTCTGCTTTTGATAGCAGGTCATCAACAATTCCAGGAAAAGATGCCTCAATGGCTTTCTTGAATTTTTCATACAAATTCACCCGGTCTCTTGTTCCAGAAACAATCATGCAAGCATTTGGCTTCTTTAGAAAATCCAAAACATTCAATAAATTCCTTCTGCAAGAGAAAGTAGAATACAGTTAAAACAGAGAGAGAGAGAGAGAGAGATACGGCAAAAGAATAAAATGATAATTCTTGGGGATGCAAGTTGAAAGGCTACGGAATTTCACAGAACAGATACAAAAAGAGCTCCAAGTTTGCTGATTAGAAGTTATCATACCAAACATCACAATGATGGTGATGCATCATCATGCTTTTATCTTTTCTCACTAGATCATTGTTGCAAATAGAGTTACAACCAAGTGGTATGAATTCTCATCAAAACAAAGAAACCTGTCCACCAGCAGACGTAGCAGTCATAGCAGGAGATGCTTAATAGCTCAAATTTGTAAGATTAGTCTGTATTAAACAATCACCAACCAACAGTATCAAGAATTGAGAAATCTGAAGCATTTAGCTATACTCATGAGAAGCAATAAATATCACTACAGGTCGTGAAAATTGCAGGTGCAAAGAGGGTTTCATAGCCTATACCTATCTGTAATGAGACACAATTTATCTGTCCTGTATGAAAAGACTGCTAACACCCAATTAGACAGAAAGCACCTTCAGCACTAGTTATATCCTTTATTTGACATTTGGAGAATGGATTTCAAAACAGAGATGCAACCTGGTATGCCCCTTCAATCACAAGAATTAGTTTCTTTCTTTAGAAGTGATTATGGTCGCAACAAGTAACAAAAAGGTAAATTAGGAAACAGTTTGCATGTGTAGGCTAAGATTAATACACTGTTGTGTAATCATCTTCTGTTCATCCTCCCCAGAGCCACAACACGGAGCACCCAAATTACAGATTCTCATTCCTCACTGGAATTTCTCCAGCCTGTTTTGAATGAGGTTTCACCGGTAAAGAATGTTGCAAAAACTCACAAAAAAAATGACACTTTAGTTCTTTTGCTGATTTCATGTACAAAGTCATTCCTCCATATGATCTTAATCTGATTACACATATACAAGGCTGCTCTTCCTTAAGGTCTATACATTTCACAAGAGTTCAGGCCACATAGCCTTCTAAAGGAACATTTTACAATAGTTAGGGGTAGGTTATCACAAAACGGTCATTTGCCAATCAATGGGTCACATGAAAAATTAGGGTACCTTAAAAAGCTAATATTTAGTAAGATACAACAAAGCATACATAATCTTAAAATACCAAATATAAGATATGATCTCATTGCCTGTTAGGATCCACAAAAATCAAGGAGAAATGAATTCATTCATGAGATAAATTGCGCCGCACCCACTTAGACACTGACAAGGAAACTAAGCATAATTACTCCAACACAGAATATGCAAAGAAATATGAACAGACCTGCTAACAAAATTCTGTGTAATGGCAATGGAGTCCTCAAGGTTGATAACCAAATGCCACCATCCATTGGGCACAAAGATAACTTCTCCAGCCTTACAAACACACTCAATGGGCTTCTTTTTCCAACTTCTTGTTTCATTATAAAAGTTCATGAACCACTCTATTATTGAAACAGGACAGGCCACTTCCACTCCATCTGGGCTTGGATGCACTCCTGGTGGCACCACATCAGGGGGGAATAAAATCCATTTCTTTGATCCCTTAATCACCGCATTCCAAGCAGATGTGGAATTAGGATCAATGTGGAATGATGAACCAGAACCAGCAGGTCCGATAATTATCCATCGATAATCCGGCCTCTCATCCCCCAAAACACTAAATAAATCTTCACTGAAATACACTGGAACTTCGTAGTCCAAGCCTAAATTTGGAACTTTCCGTGCAAATCTGGGATCAAACAGATACAATGGCCTTTCTTCCTTGGCGAGATCAGAGTACCTAAAATACTCCTCAAGCTTCATTTCCACAGGCCCAACTGAAAATTGAACATTACCACATAACTCGATCAAATAATTCCTGTCCCACTTGTCCAACGCAGCCCAATTTTCTAAACACCCTTCCAATAAAACTGGCTTATTCGGTTCCTCAAATCTTGACACAAATTCTTCAACAGAAATTCCCTTGGCTCGTACTATATTATCCCTTTCAAGCCATTCAGGTTTCATTTCAAGATTAGCACAAAGCCAACTCTGAAACAAGTAGTCAGAATAGAAGTCCCTAACATTCAAACCCGAATTTAAAATTTCAAAAGACGGCCTAATTGCACTGACATAAGTAGATTTCCAAGTCTCGTAGAACAGAAAGCCACCTTTACAAGTTTCCAAAACAATATTCCTCCAAAGGGGTTCATGGTTACAGAAAACATACAAAGACTTGCTCACAGTTGATAAGACACCTAAATGAGTACCTCCCAAAAGGCCTAAAATTTCAAGTACAAGTTCGTCAGTTAATGACCGTAGATTACCGAGGCCTGAATTTCTTGAATTGTGCGAAGAAGGGCTAAAGTACAGATTGCCCAGTGGTTGAACTCCGTGAGAATTTGATGGTGCTGAGGCCTTCAGGCTGAAACCTTCTGCACTATCATCACCGACTTTTTCTTTTTCCAGCTCATGGAGTATGTCAGCTTCAGGTTTTCTTGAAGCAAAGATATGGTTTCTTGAAACAGAGCATTGCTTCTTCCAAGCAGTTTTCTGCTTGATGTTTCTCTTTCTCTTGTGGGTTTGGGCTATCAGATTCTTGGCGCCGCGCATTGTATCAGATGGTGGCCGAGCAAGGATGAATTAGGAGGATTAGGCAGTAGCATTTAGCCGCCAACAAAGAGAAAATGTCTTGGCCACGAGACCAAAGGGTTCAAGAGAATCAGGATTCGAAGCACAAATAATTCATTAATTTCCTTGATTTACTCCTGCTGCGCTTCAGAATTTATTAAAGAAAGGGAAAAGGAAAAAAGAAAATGAATTTCTTCCATAGGTCCTATGCATAAATGACGGATTTTCCCAAAAAAAAAATGTAAATAGTAGACAATTAGGATTAACCGAGTTGTCAAAGGTAAATTAGTTAGGGATTTAAAATGTAAAAAACAAACAATTAGGTAAGCAAAGTTTCGGTTCGATTCACACTAGTAGTGTACTGTCACCATGCCATTGAAAAATCTTTGTTTTAGCTTTGGGAGTTTTTGAAGCTCCTCCTATTTGGATTGCTATTTTTAAGAATTTTCATAAAAAAAAAATAATGTAGTGATTTGATATATGTGGGATAAAAAAATGATTGAAAAATAGGTTCACGAAAAACATAAAAAATTTTTGGTGAAAAATTGCAATCCAAAATTTCTTAGGATTATACCGCAATAATCCTTTTTGAGAGACATATTTGTAAGATAAAAAAGAATGGTTGGAAAAACGAAAAATAATTAAAATCATTATTTTTCTTTTTCAATTGAGCCCTACGTGACCTTCTTCTTTCTCTTCTTCTTCCTTTTTTTAATTTTTGGTTGCAATATTGTCCTCACGTGACATTGGTGATATTAATTCTTTGATAACACTAGGTAAACCACTAAACCTCATAGGTGCCAAGATTAACGGTCCATGCATATGCACTAGTCGCGCTTTGTGAGTATGGTAAACGGTCAGCCCTCCGACAACGGCATTTGACATTAACATATGGTACAATAGTCTGACATGGACATTAGTTTGTAGACTCAACGGAGGAAATTGTTAAGAACCATACGAGTAACATTTTTTTTTTTTTTGGAAAGGGAATCAGTAAAACCCTCAAGGGCACTCAGTAAGATTGTCAGAAGTGAGGGGGTATTGATTCTCTTTACAAAATTTTACTTGGATTTGAAAGCATTTTCTTAATAAATTTCCCAATTAATTTTTTACTTTACATAAATCCTAGCTAAACAAATTACAACAATCAATGCAATTCACACGAGAGAGAGAAAGAAAGGAGAGGGAGCGGGGAGGAAGCTAATACCAGGCTGACAAGGTAAAGTGACCCGCCTCCATCAAGTTAAAATGAAAACTACACGGGAGTATTTTCAAGAAAAAAGTAGGCAATCGTAGTTGATTGACAAATCTTACACAATCCATACTGTACAGAAGCAAACCTACAGGACAAATAATTCGAGCTACACTTCAAACCAATGAACAACATGCCCACAAGGCCAGACCGTAATGAAATTTTTGCTGAGTTAACCAACAAAAATTGTTGAATTCCAAGATATCAAGTGGATAGGCGAAAAAAAACTGCACAAACAACTCGAGCCGAATTTTACAGTATCACGAATCCAGAACAGGGAAAGTGAAAATCTGAAAGGAGCAACTGTAATGAAATTCCACTCTATGTTCAAATTGATGAGCAAAGGCTCAGAAGATGGACCGCTATACTTGTGTGCTTGAAAGACATCTCCACCGTCCTACAGGAGGTGCCTTATCTAAAAGCATTAACAACCCCGCATCATTGGCCGACAATCCAAACATGTACCTGGAAACAAAACGTAGAAGAATTAGACAAAATTACCAAGAAAAGAGAAAGTTGCATTCAAAGTGCACTTCAAAGACTCAGAAGTGGGTTAGCTCTAACCATCCATCACTATCTCCCATTAAAACATCTGTCAGTCAACAATTACCCCTTTGTACTAATTACATAAAACAGGAAGAAGTACCGGTTAAAACAATGAGTTCTGCCTGTCAACAGCGTTCTAAGTTGTCATATACATTGTCTTTGGAATGTAGTTTCATTTGTGCTTGTACAGAAATATTCATCAAGCAAGAATTGTCTTTTTAGCCATCAGATAGAAGATGAGCTTTTTAACAAGGGTCATTAAATTGGTGTCAGCAAATTCATGTTACACAGATTGCTCGTATAAAACTGCACTAAAGGCTTGTGGGAAGCAGATGCTAAAAGGTATGAAATGTCAACACCTTATGTCTGTTAAATGTATGTAACCACACATCTGAGTAATTGACAAACTGTAACCATCAGATCCTAAGAGCAAGTCAGATACTTGTCATTAGCATGGTTTGCCACATTTAAGGAAATTTTTGTTAGCATAAGCACAAATATGGTAACTTTAGCAATACAACTACGCAGAAGAAATAGTCATAAAAGATGAGAACAAAACTCTAGGTTATAAGAAGTCATTAACATCTTCCTAAACAATATACTCACTTGCATCGGCGTGCTTTCCTTTTCCAGAAAACGAAGGATACAATCCACTGGACATGAACAACAAGTAACAGTTGGTCAGCAATTGTTGATAACACAACGTGACAGACATTACTTTGATTATATACTAAACAGGCCTTGGTTTTATAGAATTATCCTGTGCGCACATCTATTCAAATGTCAGTCAATTTCATCATGAGTTCCCCAAGAAATTCTAAAAACCTTAAAAATCCCAAGCAAAATACAGTAGTGATCTTGAAAAAGCTTGGACAAAGTTCAAAAGCTCAAATAGAGAATCACAACTGAAATGTGCAAGCCAATGCCTAGGTTGTGAAGTGAGAGCAGAAAAGATATGGCAAATAATGAGCTATTGGTCATGATTTACATTAATAACTAAAGATTAAATGAATACCAAGAATACAATTCAAGAAGAAAGTTTCCACAAAACTCCAAATTATGGATGTCCATTGCCACTTAGTCTAGATACTTTCTTAGCACTAATTTGAACCCAATAACTTAGGAAATAAATCTGTAATCAAATGGTTACATCTGTAACTCATACCTTTACACTGCCTGAAAATATGCTACTTTTCAGGAAAGACAGCTTTAAGTCTCACAGGTGATGACACATGAAATATACAAATATAAACAAGGTAAGAAAGAAACAAGAAACTAAATTCTGGATCTTGGGCACTCAACCTGTAAAATTTCAATTCAAAGCGACTGGCGGTAGAAGTTTCAGCCCAACAAAATAATTAACTATTTAAGCCCCAAAAAGCAAAAAGAATAAAGCAATACTAATGTATCCACTACCATCAAAGTTTTCTCTATATCAATCATATCTGAAGAATTGAAGAGACACTGATAGGAGAACTGAATAAGACTTCTTCTGAAAAAACAGAATAATAAAAGAAATTATGCAGGAGTCGAGAGAAAACTTCTGTATTCATAGCAAACTATTTAGGAGCCCTGCTGCAACCTTGACAGCACATAGAATAAAGAAAAAATTGGCAGTTGCCTTTCACAATCTTATGGGTTAGTTTAGCCACCTGAAAAGAAAAAAAAAATCTTATGGTCTAGTTTGGATGATTGAATTATTAGTAATTGTAATACTACCTTTTACTTCATATTCTTGGAATAAGAAGTATCTACCGGAGATGAATATAGTGACTCCTTTATTCCTAAGTTACATATAGCTTTACTAAAACCATGTTAAGACAGCTCCGGTTAGGATATCCAAAGATGTTTCAACAACTGTTTGAGAAACTATTCACAACTCCGAAAACTACTAATCCCCTAGCTCCTAATTCCAAGAAGAATGATATCACCTGATCAGACTGTGAACCAAATGAGCCCTAAATATCCAAGCTAATATCAATGTTTTCCTCAATAAGATATCCCCAGTGTTGGCAAGATGACAGGAAGTTAGCCGTCAAGAAAAGGAGTTCAAAAGGTATTGAAGTATTTGACATGATAAAGAGCATGGCTTTCATCTAATCAAGAATCACTGGAAAAAGACTGCAAAGGAAAAAAGAAAAGACCACATGAAGAAGACTAAATAATGAAGAAAAAGGACCTATGTTGGACAGAACAAATATGCAACACATACTAACGACCAAATAACTCAACTAGAAAAAATAAAAAAAAGCTCATCAATGGAAGCATTATACTCTACCTTGAATAGTGAGATGAAGGAAAAGCTCCCGATCAAAGATGGCTTCTTGACAGGTGGCCTTCGCACTGGTGGCATTTCTTTGCACAGATTCTGCGCTATCTCCTTCAAAAGTACCAACTGAGCTTTATCTGTCCTCATAGAGATTATTGCCTGCCTCATCGATTCTCTATCAGCCTCAAGTGCTTGAAGTCTCATATAGAGCTTCTGTATCTCGGGGTCAACCATATTGGTATTCGCCAACGATCCCCTAGGAGTTTCCATATAATCATCACCAATTGCAGCAGAAGCCTTGGGTTCTTTGACACCATTACATTGGGGTGCCCCAGGATGAACAGAATCAATTGTGTAAACTCTATCGCTCATGTCATCTCCGATATCTGAGGCATTATCAACCTTCCTCAAATTAGAAAGTTCCTCTGGATGCAGATATTCTGTCTTCCTAAAGCTCCCACCAAACCGTGGAGAATCCATGGAAAAATCTGGACCCACTTCTCTAACATTTGCAGAGAATGAATTAGAACTATCAGTTGAGAACTTCCTCAAGTGTTTAGGCCGCCTTGGAGAATGACCAACTATGACCTTTTCAAGCACATTTTTTGTACCGAAAAATTCCCCTTCAGGCTGATTATTCCTCGGACTTTTCTCCAATTGATTGATGCGATGCTCTAAATCCTTCAACTGATCCCGAGAACGTGGAGTTTCTCCAAATGCATATTTCTCGACATCCACAGATTCATTATCGGGTTCAAAATAAACCTGATTTTCATTCAAATTGCATTTAAGAGGGGGGTAATCATATGCGGGAAACTCAAACTGTCCATCAAGGTTCTCAATGATGCTGTTACTTCGGGTCATGGAGCCATTCCCCAATTTGTCTCCATCAGCCTCAGCTTCTGTGAGCCCATAACTCATCATTCTGTGTTTATACATTTGCACCTCACAGGTGAGTGATTGAATAGCCTGCTCTCTCTTGTAAAGCAAATCCTCCATTGCCAAGATCTCGTGCTGGTCATGTGCCATTTTCTCCTCTGCAAACCTCTTGAATTGGCGAGCCTCCATCTGAATCTCCGCCTTCTCCCTCTGCAGCCTCAAGATCATCGACATAGCCTCATTGGCAGCAGATGAAGCCGCATTCCTCTCCTCCTCCAACTCCACTGAAAGGTCCTGAATGTTCTGCTGTTGGCTGGCAACCATCTCACGCAGCGCAGCACATTCATTTTCCATCTCAATACGAGCATTTTGAGGTATAATAAACCCTGGAATCACAAATTTGTTACCCCCTTCGTCATATTCATCAAATTTTCGCTTGACGGAACGTAGCATGGTCCCAGAGAATGACCTGTTCATGATCGGCGAACAACTACACCCACAATCGCAACAATTTACCAAACTTGTGGACGGCTTCGTATCCATAGCTCGACGAACATTCAATCTCAATATCTCAGTCCTCCAGTTTCAAATTCAAAGTTTCCCAATGAGACGTTTGTAATGTATATAGCTATCAAAGTTGTTCATATACGTAAATGGAAAAATATATATATATTCTTCACACAGCAGAATTTCCGAACCCTCCCTCTGGAAAATCATATGTAAATCTCCCCCGTCGCCAATCCCGCGTTCAATTCGCGAACTTATTATTGTTTCATATCAAATCAACCAAAAAAAGGACAATGATATCCTGCAGAATTTAAACAAAATCCATGAATTATATTAACAAGCCCTAGTTTACACGATTATAAACGTATAATGAGGGAGAGAAAGACAATAGGGAATTGGGAGGGTTACCTGGTAAAAGTTGGAAGCTGAGAGCCGGAGCTAAAAATTTCCCGGGAAAACGAATTTTCTGTATAGTGTTATATGTTTCAGTTCGTTTTCCAGGGAAAATTGAGGATCGTTTTTTTTTTTTTTTTTGGGAGGGAGGGGGGGGGGTGAGATCCCCGAAGACCAGGGAAAATATGAAAGGTCGGAAAAGAAAATTTCCCCGGTGGTGGTTGGAAATTTGGGGAAGCGACGAGGGAAACAAAAATAAATTGAGAGGGAGAGTGGAACAAAAAAATAAAATTACAAAAAAAAAAAAGAAGTGTAGCCTGGAGAGAAAGAGAATTTGAAACCCTAGTTTTTTTTTTTTTTTTTTTTGGGGTTTGTTATTCAAATTTTTTCATTTTTTTTTCTTCGGATATGCTTCGTGTGTCGTGAAGAAAGAAATGATTATTGTTGGAATGTTTTTGTGAGGGAGAACTTGTTTGGTGCAGGGAGAGAAAAGTAAAAGAGGTGAGAGTTCGGTTAAATGAGGGGTAAATAGGGAAATGAGAGCATCGGGGGGCTGTTAATTTTGGGAGGGAGGAAGAATATTTGACGGATTCTACAACAGAAATAGCGTGATAATTGCGCAGCTGTGTCTAATTTTGTCCGTGATCATTATTCATTCCTAATTCCCGCCATATTTTTGCAGTGATTGAGTTTTGTTTCATCATGTGACCATGATTGCAATTTGTGAGCCTTGGACATTGGTATTATACGCCGTACCAACACCCCTGTCCCCCCCCCCCCCCCAAACCACCACCACCACCACCACCACCACCACCATCACACGAAGAAAAAAGAACAACTTCAATTTGGAATTATAAGGCAATCAAGATTCAATACATAGTTAAGTACAAGAAAATTCAAAACTTGAAAGTTTGACTGGATGATCGAAGTAAATATAAATATCTTAGTTGGATTGTGATTTTTCACAGAAAAATTTTGATATTTTTTGTGAAAGTATTTTTTAATTATTTTTTTGTTTCAAACATACCAAATTGTTACGGTATATATTTCTATAAAAACTCCTAAAAATAACAATTCAAACCGGATAATTTGTTAAAGGAAGAATCTGCTGTGTCTTCTTTCTTGCTTTGGAGTTCAACTGGATCTTGTTATATGTCAGCATGTAGACTGTAAACTCCGGCCAAAACGCTCTTGACTACAATCCAAAAGTACTCTCTGTTTTCAATAGATTCAACCACTTGCTAACAAATGGAGTAGTAAATAGTACGATCGGGTATGATGCTGACTAACCAAATCTCTTTTGTTTCTTTATATATCATGAAGATGAACGCTTTTATTGACGAAAAAGTAGGAGATAACCATTGTTGCATTTTTCCGACCGGATAATAAAAGCCTCTAAGCCAGGGTGAACCATGCCATGTCATAATCACTTCTTTTTCTTGACCGATGCTTGCACGTTTGTTGATAAAAGCAATTGCAAAAGCAAGAACTAGAAAACAGAGAAGTGGCCCTCAATTCCGGTGTGCTTAATTAAGATAATCATTCATTAGTGAAGTAGCACTACTGCCACTTCTTCTATGGCCCAATCACTAGTTGTAATTGCTAACAAAAGTTTCAAAGAACATGCATGGATTGGAGGGACGAGGACCCTACTTGCAGCTTTCTAAAACAGGCATCGGCGTCAATGGTGCTTTTTAGGTTAGACTTTTAATTAAGGAAAAATGAATTGGATAGCACAAAAAACGTAACTACAGTACTGCGTTACTTTTCTGATGGAGGTTGGCCGGATATTACAATTGGCTCCCTCCACTGTCGCTGTAGGGATGGTCTCGCAACATCACTTTGATTAGAAAACGTGGAGTGGAGGAATTCAGTCTCTTGGTCTTGGATCATTCATTATTCAACTTTAATAGCTGCCTTTTTGCTAGGCAATTAACTCACGAGGAAGCAAATGCTTTGGGCTTATCAAGTTTCTTGGTTAGAAGTAGTAATTAATATACACTACTTCCCATCATCTGGGCACCAAAAGTGAAAAGAAAACGAGGATAGCCATCATGTTAGCCACCGAAAACGGAGAAATGACAAAATCTTCAAATGAAACGAGATACAAACAGCTTCCTACCAAATCCCAGTTTCCGCGACCCAGCATTTCTGACAATGCCTTGAAACTTTTTCTAAACAAATTGAAGCCCATTTCTTTCAACGGCCAATTTAAGAGCTCCACCCCGGTCCTTCGTTTTAAGCTGCCACTCCGGCCCGGGGATATTTGTGAAGCTTCCTATTCGGGGTGCCTGTACCAACTGCTGAATGAAGAAAACTAAATGCGGCAAGTTTCAGTTCGAGACTAGTTGGCAGGAAAATAAGGATACATTGACATCATACAGTTCAAAACAATCTCGGCAGGATACTAGGGATACCTTCACAACAATCTTGGTTGTAGCCTGTAGGTAACCAGTTCTTGCTGGACTGCAACGCTACCAACCAACCAAAGCATGTAATGAACTCAAAGACGGGCTTGTACGGATATCTGGATCACGCGCAGTCTCGTAAAGAATGCCAAAGGACCGTAACCCTGGTTTTGAGGAAATCTTATCCGACATAGATGTGCCAATGCATTCAAGCGGGGGAAAAAAAGAAAGAACAAAAAACTATGTGCCACGAAGATAATGAACGCAGGTTGTTTCACGTTAGACATCAAAATGTTGAGCGGTTGAGGGAATAGCATATTCAAGAATCAAGATGCAATAAAGAAGCTGGAGTTACAAAGCATTATAATATATGACAAATCGATCAAATTTTTCCAATGAGGTGATCCAAGTGTCATGTGATCCTTAAGTGAACACTTTGAGCAGGAAAAGAATACTGATTGAGAAGACAATTAGATCGACGGAAGGGAAATGCTTTCTGAATCAGGCAGCACTATGCATGCAGTTTCCCAATAATTCACCAGACCCAAAAAATAATAATAATAATCATGCTTTGTACTGGAGCTTCAAAGTCGTAGCCTCACCCAAAACTTCTGTCTCTACCCTTGCCTTCTAAAACATGGCAACATTTTCATTCAGGGGCACAACTAGAATCATAGTTCAACATTTGTCGAAGTTCTGAGAGCATGAGCCAAACAATTTCCAAAGGGCCACCTTTGATGGATGTCCAAAATTTAACACCATTTACTCGAGAATCACTTTCAAGTGCTTATACTCCAGTAGAATTTCTAAAGAGTCTAGAAAGGCCGTAGCCCATCAAACCCCCAGGCATCTGCTCCATGTTCAAGCAGCACGAATTTTTTATCAGTCTGCAGGAAACCAATAAGCCCATAAAGAAGAATGATGCAGAATGAAGCATCATACATAAAGCCGTGAGATTACCTCATCCCACGTTGGGGCTTTCCTTCTCAGTTCAATCCAACAATCTGCAGTAGAACATCTTGCCTAGGAATCTCATTCAGCCTGAGCCTGAAAAATTCACATAATTGAGCACATTTATATGTACGCTAAGGTCAACTCTATAACCCTATGTATGATCAGACATTACCAGCTTTGCTCTAAGCATTTGACACTCAGCAACAGCAGCATCATAGGCCTCAGCCATTGACTCATAGTCAGAACGCCGAACAAGCAGTATATCTGGATGGTGGGCAGCCTATAAAGAGAATACAGTACTATAAAGAGGCACCCAGAAAAGGAAAGACCTTGGCCCCAAAAGAAAAGAGAATACAACCCAACAGAAAAGGCTCACCACCCAATGGGATAATACTTTGGCCCCAGTTTCAACACCACCCAGAAACCGACTCAGATCAACAATCTTTCCAACTGAGTGAACAGCGAACCATGAGGAGTAGTCTACATCTTCATCCATCACAAGATTATCAGCTGGTCTCCCTACACCTATCTCATCCTCTGGTGTTAGATCATTGGTACCATGCATCCTGTCTGGAGGTGGGAGAGGGACTCGACAGGGAAAACCTAATTGCCGCCTACACCTCTCTCCAAGATAGTATTCCCAGGTGTCGATGCTCTCAAAAGGGGCCCGCTTCTGGGCTAGAGACATTGCCTGTACCATGTCAGTTGAACCAAATTCTGAACTTGCTAAATAAGGTTGCCAGGTAACCTGACATTGAAGACACAAGAAAATGAGCAGGAAACTAAATGGAAATAAGCTGACTCAGAGCACAAGAAAAACCAACCTGAGCCTCTTCAATGTAGTCCAACTGGCAACGGGCAGCAAAGAGGTCAGAGAAGTCAGCAGAGGACAGAATATTAGGACAACTCCAGCGAATGGCTCTTGGAAACACATCAGCCTCGACAATATTTGGGCGAAAGATATCCAAGTACTCAAAAGCCCAGAACTATATGAAAAATTAAGATTAAAAACACAGGTTCAAAAAGAAATGAAGAATAATAACAGCATCAAGCAAATAAACTTTTGAAGATTACCAGGAGAAAAGGCCAGAAGCCTGTAAAGGCTCCTGTCTCTCCAGTGACCTTTCTCCTCATCCCAGCAAGAAATGCTGCAAACGTGATTGCAGCCCAGTTGTAGTTTCCAACCTCATCAATATGCTCCAGATATTTGACAAGCTGATGATTAATGACAGATCGATTGTTGTTAAAGAAACAACTAGCAACAACATAAAGGAACAGGCGGCGGAACATCACTGACTTTGCTTCATTATTTGCAGGGGCCATCTTTACCTCCTCTATGGTAGGTGTGATGCTACTAAGACGAATCTTTCCCTCTGTGACAGCTGCACTCTCAACTCCAAGAAGTTCCAGAGCTTTACTCATCTCAAATTGATGATTAAACCTAATAGATTCACCTTTAAATTGCAAGCCAGTAACCATCGCCCAGTCAACAGGCGTTGGACCTATTTCACAGCAGGGTAGGTGAATTGTATTCGTCTCACTAAACCACCTCTCCATTAAGGCCACAAGATATGCTTGTGGTATGTGCACAGGATCAATCTTTAGAAAATCTCCAAATCCAGCTGCACCAAAAAGTTCCTTGTACTGGTCATGTGCTTGACGATACAATCCCAGTGCAGTAGGCCAAGCGCCCCGAAAATTAAGATTTTGGGTTAAAGTACCCTGTAATAAGGCAAACTATAAGTATGTGAACACAAAGTTAAAATGCTAAAATTCTGCTTAAAAGTCTATCTTTTCACCCGTCCAAGCCTTGCATATATTGAAGGGTGCTTTCCCAGATTATGAAGCAGTGGTGTATCAGGGATGCCTCTCTGCTCAGGTGGTATAACATCTTCGGTAACCTTCTTTGAGGGCTTTCTCTTCTTCAGTCCTGAAACTTCGCCATTAGCTTTTTCTGAACCAAGATCCTGGCCAGATGTAGACTCATCTCCACAGGACCGTTTCCTATTTCCTTGACGCCCTCTTCGTCCTCTACTTCTTTTGTTCTCGGAGACAATGCTAGTTGACATAATCCTTACAAAAGTGTCAAGGCACAAAGAACAAAATTTAATTTGGTAACAAAAACGTGTCAAGGCACATTGATTTTACAGTCATCCAGTAATAAGACAAAACAAAGCTCAGTTTTGTATCTTCCAATCAAAGGGAAATAAAACATAACAGATATATACTCAAACATCACAGCTCAAACATCCATAATTATTTGTGAAGGAAAGTTTATCCAAAGGATGTGGATTTGAGCATGCTCGGGTTCAAATTTAATTACCCCAAAACAAAAAGGAAAAGGAAAATTGCAGAATTTCCAGATGCAAGAGCAAGGAAAAGTTTAATGAGTAATCGCAGAATGTACTTCTAGAGCATCTTAATACAAGTAATAAAGGACGAATGCAAAGGACGTTGCACAATCAATACTATTACTAGTATCAGTTCGTGAAAAAAAAATCCAAAAAAAAATACAGCTCTGCTTGGAGTGACCGTAGACCTAATTCCTATACATAATTACCCTAAATAAAATATTTATTCGCCAAAATACTCCTAAACTGTAATGATTTGTCTTTGTGTAGGTATTGTGCGTGGATAGTGTGTGTGTGTGTGTGAGAGAGAGAGAGAGAGAGAAGAAGAAGAAGAAGAAGAAAGAGAATTACATATGATGGGGACATATAGGCAGCTTCAGCTGCTGGTGTCACTTCCACCACCGCCGGTCTGACTGCGCAAGTAGAGAGGAACCAGAAATCCAGTGGGAATCGGAAGAAATGGAGGGAGAACCGAAATGTCTACGAACAAGATCCCAAAGAAACCCGACTCACCGGTCTACTTTTGTTACCCCTTTTGTAGTTTGTAGTTTGTAGTCGGTATCACTTGGGCTACAGCCCCCATCACGTCATGGCTCACATTTCTTGTTAAGAGTTTTCTATTCTACAAATGGATAGGCAATGGTAAGACTAAACAAATGGATAGGCAATGGTAGAAATGTTTTTTTTTTCAATCTGAACGGATCCAACTTAAAAAAAAAAAAAAAAAAAATCTGAACGGATCAAAATCCAAACCAACATATATGGTTTCTTTCTGGATAAAATACATTAAACCCCGTATGATTTGCTTTTGTACACCAAACTCCCTCACTATTTAAAAATACCTATATAAACTTCTTGTGCCATGGACATCTTTGGAAAATGAATGAAAATTATCCAAGTTGACGGAAAGATGTAAAATTTCAATACTAACCCTGTTTTCAAAATGTACCAATAATTAATTTAGGATTTAGTTGTTATTTTACTAAATTTCTTAATTCATTGGAGAACAAAAAGTAAATTAAGGAGCTAAATTGAAATTTTAAAAAGATTTCGTCTTTTCCAACCTTCCTTCCTACGCGCTGGGAACACTAATGCCTTTGAGAGGGTGAGTGGCTTGGGCAGATTTGAGAGGCTTTATCAGGGGTCATGGAGATTTGGGTTTCTGCTTGTAGTTGCACCAGAAGGGAAAGGAGAAAAAAATGAAAAAAAAAAAGAAGAAGAAAAAAGAAAAAAGCATAAAAATATAAAATAGCAAATTGTCTTTGATATATTGCTACCACACTCGCTCGCTTGTGCAGCGTGTGTAACTCACCTTTCGTCAAATTGGATGATTTCGGTCCATTTTTCAAAGAAGTCCAAAATATAGGTGGTTTATTTGAGTATTTTTAAATAATAAGGAGATTTCGTGTATAATAAGTAAATCAAAGGGAAATTTAGTGTATTTTACCCTCTCTTTCTTCAACTTGAAAGTAGAAACCCAACATCATGGTTACCCTTTTCACAGCAAGTAGAAAGACAAGTTTATGGAAGCACATAACTAAGGTGTAGCAAAGAAAATGCCACTCAAATTCACTACTCTTTAAACACTTGAATGTCTTAAATTAACTAGTTAAACCAAGATTAAACAAGATTTATCCATTCTTTACTATCCAAATGCGGCTCAAATTTGAATTTTTAATCCATCAATTCGTTGTAATTTACATATATGATTTATTATCTCCTCATTCCCAGTCTTCAACATCTTTGCAAATGCCCAATGCAGGCAAATAGTGCAAAATCAGCGGAACTTACTTCAAACATAACATTTTCTCGCAAAGGGCAGGAGAAGTTTGTGGACTATTTGTACATGTCTAAATTAGTTAATTGGAGCTTTCAGACATGAAATTCTTGACAATCTGAACCACATTCTGGGACTCTCCGAAGTAAGGATAAGATGTGAAGAAGCCATGCTGTTTTCCCTTAAACTCGACATACTTAACGTTATTATTTAAACTTTTCATCCTCTTTGCGTAATCTTCCACCCTATCTTTTAAGATTTCATCCCCACCAACGAGCACCAAGAAGGGATCCAAGCTCAAACCTTCTAGGCTCGGGCTCTTAGGTCCAAATGGGTTCACCAACGGGTGGTCTCTATCAGCTCCATTCGGCATTGCCAGCCTCCAAAACCTGCAACCCCTCAAACTGATTTTACTATGTATATATTCATACAACCATGCACACATATATATATATATATATATATGATGAATATCGAAATAACTAAGCTAAATTCTTGTGGGAATATCATTTGTTTCGTACATTTCAGGATGAGAGCACGTTACATCCCTTTCCAGTTCCAGCTAGGCAAAAATGCCGACTCAAAAAATGAAAAACTAGATGGAAAAAGAAGTTAATATATCGCTCATGACGAACTAAGGACTGAATGAAGTGCCCTTTGTTGTTTTCTAGCTCACACCAAAAAAAAAAAAAAAAAAAAAAGATTTGATAATCGCATGATGTGCTTGTGCATGTACGAGCCAAGAGCTTGGCTAATCGCATTTTGAAAATCCACTGATAATGTCTCAAGGAATATATTAATTCTTTCCTTGCCCTTACGAGATAAAAATCTCTCTTATTAGTTGGAATACTTCTCTTTTTTGTTCTAATTAACTGATTGGCTTTTATTTGCATCAGTATGCAACTTTAATGGAAATTTTCCTACAACGAATGTTAGTCAGCAAACTAAAAACTTGAGAACAACGTCGATAGAGAAGTATTTGATATTGAAAGTCAACCGTTTCATGTACGTATATATAATATTTGTCTTATAAAATGTTATCTTCTAAGCTACGTACTACTGATCTCTGTCCATGAGTACTAATTATATCTGTTAGGTAAAGGATTTGGGGCAGTACATTTGATAGAAATTATTTATACATTTGCTAATATTTTTTTTTTAAACACTCAACGGTGAAACATGAAATACATATATTATAGCAAATTATACACAAAATGCTAAAATAACACAAAATTAGTATTTTGTGTTATACCAACCACTTTTTCTTTACTTTGACATCTCAATGAAGTCCGAAAAACGACTTCGATCATGACTTTTATTGGATCCTTTTAAAGGTGGATTGGATCTTACAAACTTCATTTCAAACAAGCTTATCCTTGAATATAAACAAGTTGAAGTTGAAATAGGGTATAGATAAATTATAGATAAGGTGTAAATAAATTGCAGTATGTTGTTAAACTTTTTTTTTTGAGATGACTGTTTTGTCCTTAAATAGAGTGAGACGGAACTTCAAAACATGTGAGCCCCAATATGAGGATTTGACTTTTTTTCAATAGATTTTCTTTCCATTTTTCATAATCCACACCTAGATGCAGGACACGTATCTTCATTTACAAGAAAAGAATATGATCATTTTAAATTTGACTAATTCTTATCCTTGTTAATAAATAAAGGTGTATGACACGTTCAAATATGTATTGTAGGAGATGAAAGGATAATCCATAGACAATGAGTCAAGTCGATTGGGTACCAAAGATAGATTTATACCTCAATTATGCTAGCTGACCGCAACTTAGATAAATTCGTACTCGAGTCTAAAGGCCTACACTACTACTACATATTCCGTTAACCTTCCAAGTATTGAATTTTGACATGATATCGTCCCCCAAATATGCGAAGAACGAAAGGTTCGGACTCGGCAAATTTTGTTGATCTTATTGCTTTCGTGTATAAAGTGTTACTATCATTTCATTTTGTCAGGCCAAAATTTCGGGTTTCATCATTGAGCACCAGATATTATCAATCAATTAGTTGAGTTGGCCGGGAAAAAAAACTCAACAAAACCACAAATACAAATGAATCGAACTCAAGTTCTTTTTTTCTTTTCTTTGGGTCCATTCATGGGAAGCAATTAGCATGGCACAATAACGATTTTATAGTGGCAGACATAATGGATAAGTCTAGGTTTCTTTTCCTTGAAAAACAAAAAAAGTATAAATAAATTAGAGGAGAAATGAAGCTATTGCGACAGATGATGGGAATTAGAACTTACTGGTCATAGATCTCCTGGCTCCAGAAGTCTTCTTTGGGACTCTCTTCTTCCGACTTGGTCCTGAAAACCCCTCCGAAGAATGGCGATAAGAGTATGTAACCACGTACTCTAATGGGACTTAACTCAAGCGAACCAGATCCAAGCTGAATAGCCAAATGATGAGCAATGTTTCCCCCAGAGGAATCACCGAATATGAAAACCCTGTCCACGTCAACCCCACCAATGTCAAACAACCACTTCTCATGATCGACCTCTCGACTTTCACGCAAAGCCTGGGCTTGAAGAAACTTGAGGGCTGTAACAGCATCTTCTAAGGCTGCCGGAAGCCGGTCCTCTGGAGCCAACCGATAATAGGGGCAGATAATAAGGGCCTGAAGCCCAGAACAAAGGCTAAGGCAAGTGTTGTGTGCGTTTCTTGAAGTAAAACAGAAACCTCCTGCATGAAGGTAGTAAACTACAGGAAGATTCTTGCGGTACTCATTCTTGTTAGAGGAAGAATAGTAATGATTTTTGGGTTTGTATACGCGTTGTTGAAGATTGTTGTTAGAGTCAAAACAACAATCTTTCCAAATGGCTGAACCATCATCGTGGGTTTTCACTTGATGCTCTTTATGCGAGGTCCGAGAAATGGAGCCGTCGCTGTAGAGTTTGAGAACTCCGAAACAATCTTCTATTGCTTGTTGTGCGGTGGAGGAGGAAGAAGAAGAATCCATCTTCTGATCTGATGAGTGCAATAATGCAGGCTCATGACCAAGCAGATTCTTTTGTATATTTATTCAGAAGTCAGATTCTGGAAATTAAACTAATTTAGCAGTAGCATTCACTTAGCGTTGCAATGGCGTGGATTAGCTTTATTCCAGCCTGCATAAATTCGCGTATTAATTGGTCATTAGTTGACAGAATAATTTTAGCCACCTAAACTAAAGGCGTCTTTGATGTCATCTTTACTGAAAGCAATCCTTTTTCACTAAACTATCGTTTGAAAATTGTTGTTATCTTTTTTTGAAAAACAGACAAACGATAAAGTATATATAAGCTAAGCTTCAAGATAATCAACTAACATTTCTTAATTATTTAAACTAAATTCTTCAAGTACACTTTCATGCCTCTCATCCCCCTTCCCCCAACGATGTATCAAGTTTGTTCTGGCAGGCCAAGTGTTGCCTGCGGAGAAGACACTTGATACAATGACATAATCTCTAAGCTGAAGGAAAGTAATTAAAATGAAATCTATCAGGTTAAAATCTTAATTTCATGGGGAGATATATAATTGAGGTCTAGAGTTAGGTGATTGTTTTTATTTTGGCTTGTTATTTAGTTTCCTTAGAAAACCAAACACAACAAAATGATTTCTTTTGAGTTCTATCTTTTTGCCCCTAAAATAATTTATGCTCCAGCAGTGTCAACTCGCCCATTTTTTCTTTGGAAAAAAAAAAAAGAAACTCTTTCTCCTTTTGGGGTCTGTTGCTTTAAGGTGGAGAATAATGGACAGAGAATTTGAAGAAGCATACGTGCAGATTTTAAGGAGGAAAAAAAAACAAATGGTAAAATAAGGTCTGCCCAATTCCTACAAAGAAGATGAGAGACTTCCTTCCTGAACTTAGAGCAAGAAACACGCTGGCCGAAGAACTTGCACTACTAGCGTTCTAAATATAACTTTCTTGGCCGAAAGCCTGGAAAAGTTTACCAGACAAAGTACAAATTAATTGGAGGATGTAGATCCCAATTTTACACTAACTTATATTCTTTTTCATTTTTATTTTTTTATATAAATTAGAAGTTTTGAATCCAAAAACTCTTACTTGTGATTCCTCTCATTTTACCATCTAACTTAATCCTCTCTTATACTTACTTATATTTAACATACTAGAACTTGTCCAAAAAAAAAAAAAAAAACTACCAGTATAAGGAGGAGTGAATTTGTGGCTCAAAACTATGTGGTTAAGTTAACCTTAATCGATGTGATGGACTTTCTTCCTAATTTGCGTCAACCTCCTAGCGTAGCTGCGTAGTCCTCCACTCTCTCTCTCTCTCTCTCTGAAGTTCACAGCCACGAATCCACGGATTCTATTTCTAGGCTCAAAGGCCCAAAAGGGTTTTCTGAAAATGGGCCAAGCTTCACGGACCGCATTGGAAAGCACCAACGGCCTACAAAACCTATTACGCTAAATGGAAGGGAGAGAAAACTCGTGTGAGATGTGATCAATGGATGAGCAGAGCTCCAACATTTTCACTTTTTTTTTTTTTTTATTAATGTAAGGGAAAGGATTCGAACACGAGATCTCTCACTTATGTTTATACGACTCAATCCACCACTCTTCAACATCTTCACTTCAATCTCATTTGGTCACCACATACTACGGAAATATCCAAGAATAATACAGTACGTGCACTAGAAAGGAGAGACCCATGTTGGAATTTGGATCAAATCAATTCTCCAAAAGTATGCTGGATGAGGAGATTGAAGTTCTTTAGTGAAAAAAATAAGGCAAGTAGGTCAAGTGGAACATAATTATTTCTCATCAAAGGGAATAGCTAGGGCTTCTGTTTGATAAACCAATTGTATAAGCTTTCTCCAAAAGAAAAAAAAAAATTCATAGTCCATATAATTTGGGTTTGCTTGCTCTATTTGTTTAAAGATTTTCTTAACACGTTTCTATAGTACCTTTATTTCACATACACTATTTTCAAAAAAGAACACTAATATATATATATATATATATATATATATCTACAAACTCTTCCAAAAGAAACAATATAATATTTGAGCAGTAATTATGCAAAATTTTAAAGTGCAAATCATTTCACCAATCAAAAAAGTACGTCAGTTTGTGAGGGGGTCATAATCATATAGTTGAAAATTTAAGAAGCTAACTTCAACGACAAACCTAAGGGAAAAGCCTTAGCCAATTTAGTGTGTGTGTGTGTTAGTATATGATAAGGCTGAATTAAATAATTTCTCTTCTTTGTCGTATGCCCTTTGGTTCATGTTTCTCCACTTCCGTTGACAAGGATAGGTTCGTCAACCTGCTCAGAATTGAAATTTTCAAACCATAATAATAGTGAAATTTACTGCGTCAGAAAAGATTTGCACTCAAATTGGTGGCCGTGTAAAAGGGACGACTCTTGCCTAGGCCTGTCAACGGGCCGGGTCCGGGCCGGAATGCATATATCCGGACCCGGACCCGTTATACTAGATTAGTTCCGGATTCGGCCCGAATACCCGACGGGTCTTCTAATCTGTCACCGGACCCGTACCCGACGGGTCCCGAATCCGGGCCGGGTCTACCCGCCAATCAGACCCGTTAAAAATCTGTTCAAGTAACTCCTGGAAAATGCAAACTATTGAGAATGCAAACCTGTTCTACGGTAGTTTTACCGTAGTTTTTCAACAGAATGCAAACTTTTGCAAACTATTGAGAATGCAAACCTTGTTCTACCGTAGAACAAGAAGAAAACAGCATGTAGCAAACTATTTCATATAATCTAATCCAACAAACACAAGGATTTAAAAAGTCCAACATCCAACAAATTACAATTTCAACAAAGCCAATATTAGCAACAAAGCCAATATGACATCCAACAAATTACAATTTCTAAAAAGTCCAATCAAACATAAATTCCAAATACATCAACCAACTAATGAAGTCCTGTAGATTACAATAGTCTTCATGGCTCTCATGTTTCACAATTTTCTGCAACAAAAACAAGGATACAACATATTTGTAAACAAATTACTAACTAATACAAAAAAAAAATTAGGTAAGAAAGAAATCAAATTGGCCTTACTCAAATACATCACCCTAACTTGGGAACTTTAGAAGAATCACCCAAATCTTCTCCAAATACTTCTAAGAAAACAAAAAGAAAGAAAGTAGATTAGTCTTTCTAGAGTAACTCAACCAAACAAACTTGTAATATGGATTTAAAAAGAAAAAACAACAAAAGAAACATAAACATGAAGGACTTACTTCTTTTCTTTTTCAAAGGTAACCAATCTCCAGTTGTTATCAAAGCTTCGACCACATCAGGAAGCAAAGTAGCACGGGTCTCATCAATTACCCTTCCGGCAACGCTAAATGCTGATTCCGATGCCACAGTAGTAGCTGGAATTGCAAGAATATCACGAGCCATCTTGCTAAGAATAGGCAATTTTGGACTGTTTGCCTTCCACCAGCCTAGTATGTCAAAATCATCTTTTCTTGGAAATACAGGCTCGTCCAAGTATGACTGCAATTCAGATTTTTGGCTAGCAAGAATAGTAGAAGAACATGATTGCTGATACCATTTGTCAAAATCAGACAACTCATCATCATCATCTTCTACGTCTATATTTTTGTTACCACAACTAGAAGTCCCTTCTCCTATATTATCTCCAACATAACTCAAAAAAGGAGCAAGGTCACCTCCATATTCAACAAACAAGTCAGCAATAGCATTACGAACTCTATCCACATATCTTTCACCACCTTCTCCATAAAGTTCATTGTAATAATACTCTACTAAAGCCAACTTAAATCTAGGATCAAGCACCACAGCAATAGCTAGCACCAAAGAACATTCTTCCCAATATTTCTCAAATTTTGCTTTCATTGGAATAGCCATTTCTCGAATAAAATCATGCTCACTAACTTCCCACTGCCTCATCTTAATACGAATATTACATATATCAGGAAAAAAAACATTTGCTGTGGGAAAATTAGAACCACTAAAATGACATGTGGCTTCATAAAATTTTTTCAAACAACCATGAACAACACTAGCCACTTTCCAATCATTTTCTGAAGGATTGAACTTGTAATTTCTGTCCATTTGTTCTAAACGACAAAAAGCTTCCTTCAAAGGCAAAGCAGTCTCAAGCATCAAGAATGTAGAATTCCATCTATTTTGAACATCCATACCCACTTTTTTTTTATTTTTCAGCTTGCATTGATTAATTGCATTCTCAAACTTTTGATAAGAAGAAGTAGACCTTTTCAAGTACTTTAAGGTCTCTCGAATCTTATGAAGCAATTTTCCAACAATAGCTAACCCATCTTGCACAATCAAATTAAGAATATGTGCACTACATCGAACATGAAAAAGATCACCTCCTAAATTGAGCAATGACTTATCCAACAGCCATGATTTCAAACATTTAACCATTGAATCATTTGAAGATGCATTATCAACAACAACAGAGATCAGCTTCTTATCAATGTTCCATTCCAAGATGATATCAGAAATAAATCTAAATAATGTTTCACCATCATGAGGATATGGAACAGATTTAAAAGCAATAATTTTCTTTTTCAATTCCCAATGTTCATTGACATAATGAGCTGTCAAACAGGCATAGGCAAAATTTTGGTGATCTGATGTCCAAAGATCAGTAGTTAGACTTATCTTACCATCAAAATCATCCAAATACTTATACAATTTTGCCTTTTCTTCTTTATAAACACTAATCACATCTTGCCCTGCCAAATCTTTTTAACAGCAGGACATGCGTGCATAACAGGGCGCAAACGAGTCAAGTTTTGACTTAATTTTATTGAATTCGAATTCGAGTTCGACGAGTTGACAATTTTGAAACTCAATCTCGAGCTCTAAAAAATAAAAAAAATTATTTTTATTTTTTTAAAAAAATAAATAAAATAATATTTTTTCTTAATAAATAATAAAATATTAAGAATATATATGTAATTTTACTATTAAAATAAAAAAAAAATATATATATACTTGAGCTCGCGAACGAGTTTAATATTTTGATCTCGAGTTCAACTCGACCAGCTCGAACTTGATTCGAGTTGCTCGCGAGCAGCTCGATTCGTTTGCATCTTTAGTACATAGATGTAAATTTCTAATGTCAGTAATTTCTTTAGAATTGAATTGGACACAAATTTGCGGGGATTATTTAATCAGAAGGATTGCGCAATGAACGAAGAAGATCCACAATGGTATGGTCGGGGTGGGCTCAGATTAGATATAAACCAAAATCCAGTCGCAAACTCTCTCGTACATGAACTCAAAAAAAAGTTGGTTGATTTGATTTTGTTCTTTTTTATGACCAAAAAAAACTTGTATTGTTCTCAAAACAAATGATGGATTATTGGATCGGCATCCTCGAACATCATGTGGAGATTGCACATTTGACTTGACTGAAGGAGACGGTAGATAAGACCAAAGAGCTAATCTTGCAAAAAAATACTGTGGCTGCTACTGCTAGTGGATTCCCAGATATTCCACCAGTCTGAGGCATGTGCCCAAAAAGTCGGCAATAATTCTACTGTAACCACAAGAAAAGGGGGGGTATGCATTGCATCGTTGGTACAAGGAGAACCTTCTAATTTGATTTGAACCTCCGCAGCTGCTTTAGAGCGGCCGATGCTTTTACCCGTCCCTTTCGGTCGTCTTCGCAAAAAGAACCAAGCAGCCATTGGCATTGGGCACATTTTCTTCACCTCACCAAATTCGTAATGCTGGGTTGGACCATTTTGATCCTTTTGATTTCAATAATTGGCACCAATAAAGACCCGGATTTCAAAAAGTAAGAGGAAAAATCATTTGATGCGGTCCAAGGACAACGTTCTCTCGTCGGGTAGTGCGGTCCTTTCGTTGACGTTGATGCTACTCATTAGCATCTCTTATTGGAATATCCATGCGGTACGGATAAAAGAGAGAGAGGAAGCAGTGAATTGAGCATGTTTTCATCTGATTTTTGGTTTTGTTGCAAAATTGATTCGAATTTTTTTTTTTTTTTGGAATAATTCATGTGCTCTCGTTTACGGTTAAACATCGGACGCAGCTATGAATCTTGATGTGACATGGGAACAGGAACAAAATTGAAAGACCACAAAAAGTTATCTATCTAATCTTTGCGTAGTTTAGTAATTATATTGAAATTTGAAGGATAATTTTGTCGAATCAGAATCCAAAAGCATCTCATCGGGACCTCCTTGTAATTTTCAACTTTTTTGGACTCAAAAAATCTAAATTGAATTTTTAAAATCAGTTGAAAACACAATAAAATAATTTTTTGAAAATCAGTTGAGAGCTAAAATTAGGTTTTTCAAATTGAGAACAAGGCCTTTTTTTTCTCTCGTTTTTCTTTTTCCCTCTCCCTCTCTCTCTCTCTCTTATCCTTTGGACATACATGGTAAGCAATGAAATTGGAAATTGGAACAAGGCTCGACTGTAATCCTAAAAGGAAAAGAAAAAAAAAAGGGTTGGAATGACGACATTACTATGTAACAGAAGAAAAGAACCAAATAACATTTCATTTTTCCAGTCCTTGCATGGGTACGCAGCATTTCGAGGCCTTTACAGTTTGTTTCCTCTTCTTTTCCCTTGCATACACAAATATCTTCCTGTCAAGAATGCGCAACGTCCGTCCGGAGGTCCCTCAGCTTCGAATTTCGTCGTCACACTTCCGCCAATGAATGGCGCCATCACCCGACCACATTACCACGCACTACTAGCTCAGGCTAGCCCGGAGGCCCCGGACAGGACTGGACTCCCAACTGCCCAGCGGCGAGCCACGTTCCCTCTCGATGAGTCCCCATCATGAAAAATCCCCGTCAAAAAATCATCAACCATCCACTCATCATTCGATCCCATTATTTATAGATGGACCGAAGTTGAAGCCACTTTAGAACGCATTTTTGATTGCCACCGCAAGTCTATGCTCCGGTGGCAGCCCGTAGTCCTATGCAATTACGACCCCCCCCCCCCTCTTCCCTCCTCGCCCCCGGGGACAACTCGACATGCATGATGCAACAGCAATCGTGAAAATAAGCCATACAAATTCCACCGCCGTTTATGTATATGAACGAACGAATGAAGAACACTGTGGAGAGTTTGCCGGCTGAGCTGTAAAGGAATTTTAAAGGCGGAGATGGAGGTCTGTCTATGGTTCAATTGACAGAGTTTTCAACCACGGAGCGGTTGTCATGGACAGGACAATTGAAATTTACGTCTTTGAGGCGGGAAATGGAACCATCACTGTACTATTTATTTACGGAGAATTGGCTCAGAGTCCTCCACTCTCACTATGTGCGGTAACGTAAATATTTGTCTTTCCAGTATGAGTTTTTGTTTGGGTACACTGTTGACTTAGCATGGTTCAGTATCAAACCAGGGAAACAAAAAAACATATGAAGTTTTTTTTTTTTTGGATTCTGGATCTCACTAGTCCATTTCAGAGTAAATTAATGATCATTTTAAAATTTGTTTCCGACGTGGTTTACATTTTATCTAAACTTATTCACACCCTAAGGACAAATTGGTTTGGTATAGAACCTGTGAGGCTCCGTCCCCATGTTTTTTAACTCTTATTTATTTGCAATTTTATTCTCGTTCATGTTCGTTTCCCTTCATTACATCATCGGAAAAGGTTGCTTTATAAGCCGGCTATCACTTTCGTGGAGATCTTCCTAGGCAAAAGGGTTATCGTGGAATAGCAGCGGTGTTGGGTATTAATCACTTTATGATGATGTAGTTGCAATGTTTATTTGATGCTGTTTCCTTGATTTAGAACTTGTATTGCTGAACTCAACTCCTAATTAAGTTAACCAAAACCAGTCAAAAAATTAAGTTAGGTAAATGGGAAATGAGAAACTTTCTTGAAATACCCGGGGTCTGACGGAACAAAAATGTAAACACAACCATTTTGCCAGAATCGAATTGGACTTCCAAAATGAGAACTCATTTGAGAATTGCCACTCGGATAGCAAATTTTTGGGTTTTTAAATCACAAATTTAAGCAACAAGAAAAGCCACAATATCTGGTACACTGCTCCAAATGGAAACACAACCAGCTTCCTTAATTTCTTACATCGAACCCCTCTCTATCTATGACTCGCAACCTTAGGATTTTTCCAGTAAACAAAGCATGAATATATGCGAGAAAACAAATGGAGACAAAGCAAGCAATATGGGACACAATTCATCAACCCGAAATTTTGGACATCCAGTCTTTTATCTCCTGTAAAACTCTGTCCCCCAATTCAGAATACGGGTCATTATTGAAAAAGCCATGATACTTCCCTTCAAACTCCACATATTCAACTTTCTTCCCGGCTTCCTTCAACCTTCTTGCGTAGTCCTCCACTCTATCTCTTAGCAGCTCAATTTCTCCGGCGATCACCAACACTGGGTCAAACATCACCGATTCAAGATTATTTTTGCTAAAAGGGCTGAAGGGGTTGGCCAGCGGATGGTCTGCGTTTTTCCCTGGTGGCAACGATAGCCTCCAAAATCTGTCGTGGGATTTCAATCAGATCATAAAACACGTAATCTGATCGAGTCGAGCGTGAAAAAGAATACTGCTCCAACCACTATCTAGCTAGCTAGCTAGCAGGAGAAGTAAATCTGTTAATTTCTTAAATAAACAAGCTTGGCATGCATCGCTTACTCAACCATGCATTAACTTTGATGGTATTAGTTAATTAATTAATTATTTTAGTTCCTATGCAGACCGCACTTCCTTGTGTGATATTTCCAACGACTTGACTTCTGATGTAATTGCTAATATAGTAGTAGTAGTATTATTCGGGTGGATAAGGATAAGGTTATCAGATTATTAGGAGCAGTAATTAATTTTAGGGGGAAGTGATTTCATCTGCCCCATATTGTGTGGAACTGTGTGGCAGACATGATACGTGACGGTCATGGTTTCGGATCCACCACTATCAAACGTGTGGTGGGCTGGATGAATTTGAAGTTTCCAGGACGTAAGCTTTGATTGATTTTAAGAGGGGAGGGATATTTGATAAATTTCTTTATGAGTCGATCCAATAATAATTACTGGTTTCATTTGCATCACGAGATAGGAAAAGGACGTTCAGATTCTGTAATATTCTTGCTGCTTCATCTATGTTACAATCCCCTGCTCTCCTCTATACCTGAAACAAAGCTTGAATTGCTGTATTCTCTATATATGTATTCCAGAAATTTTAACTCACACGTTTTGAAGAGATCATAGCGGGGAAAGATTAATAAGAGTCGTATCCAGAAATATCCTTTTGAAAAAAAAGTGATAGCCAAACCCTTAATTTAAAAGAAAAAAAAATTACTAATATAAGTAGTACTGTACATACTTGGATAACTAAAAAGCTTTAATTTTCTTGCACCAAAAAAAAAAAGCTTTAATTTTCTTGCAGGGATTTATCGTTGTTTGTTCAGTAAAATATCTACCCCCCCAAAACACCAAAAAAAATTCATTGACTGTGCGTACCTGCACTAGAAAACCTCTAAAAATTTGCATATATAATACCTCTCGCAAAAAACAAGTACACGAAGTTGTGAAGACTGCATTTGGGTCAGCTACTCTATGACGACGTTGAATAAATAGATTGCGGAAATTGGATGAAATTACGTGCATTCAAACTTGCTTCCCACAACGCAGGACTAAGTTCTAACTACTACTGCTATAACCTTAATTATGATGCTGCTATAGTATTTGCTTGCATACGCTGCTGAGCATTAATTAATCAGGGCCAATGCTGAAATTGAAGCTAATTAACCATTTAAGCGTACCTGTCAAGAATCTCCACGTTCAGGATTGGTTCAGGCATCCCCTCTGCTTCAGACTTGGTCCTCACCGAGCCACCAAAAAATGGTGCCATCAGCACATAACCACGTATGCGAACCGGGGCTAACTCCGGCGAGCCGGGCCCCAGCTGGACGGCTAAATGGTGAGCCATGTTGCCACCGGATGAGTCGCCCATTATATAAACCCGGTCAAAATCAACCGCCTGATCATGCAACCATGTGTCTTGAGCAGGAGGACCATCTGCAGTTGCCCGAGCTTGAAGCCATTTGAGAGAAGTCAGTGCATCGTCCACTGCTGCCGGGAGCCTATGCTCCGGGGCCAACCTGTAGTCTGGTGCGACCACTAAGGCTTGTAGCCCCGAAGCTAGGCGTAGGCAGGCGTTATGGTTGTTAGGCCAAGCACGCGAGCCAACACAGAACCCGCCGCCGTGAAAGAAATATAGTACGGGCAGTTTTGTGGATGCGTTTACAGGCTTATAGAGGCGGAGATAGAGGTGGTTTTGGTTGTCAAATTGGCAATCTCTCCAGACAATAGAACTGTCGTCGTGAATTGGGATATTGAAGTCTACGTCATTAGCCCGGAAAACGGAACCGTCACTGTAGAGCTGTACAACGCCTTCAAGGTCTTCCACGATGTGGGGAAGAGAACCCATTTTCGATTGAGAATGTGCGCGCGTGTTCTGATGGTGCTGTTGGACCCGGAGCGTTTTATCGTGAAGATGAAGAGAAATGAAGCAAAGCAGGAGAGGAGCCCCTGACATATAATATAAGCCAGAGGGAAAGGACTGGAAAGGATGAGGAAGGCACAGACATTCTACTTAAAGGACATTTGTGTAATTTAAATTGGAGAAGTCCAATGCTACAATATATAGATGACGAAATACATATCCCTTCCCTGCATGTGACCATGGATCGCAGCAAATGGAAGGATATGTGTTAAGATGGCAAGATATGATGTTAACCCCACAATGGATAGGCGTGAGGTTGGGTGTGATTTAACTCTGCTGAACAAGTACATGTCCATTACAAAAATCTTTAGATTAATATATATACTGATCATAATTATTACTACTTTTGAATTTAAACACTTTCCTAATTTAATTCTATTGTACCATTCCAATCATTAGCATATATATATATATATATGTGTGTGTAACTTTTAAGAATTTCTGACCATTATCATCACTGCTAATTAAGCATACATTATTATCACTGTCTTGCAAATTTTCATGACAAAAGATCATGTTACTAGATAGATAAAAGCAAGAGTAAAACTTTCGAACCCTCGTATGTACTTCCCCGGCCTGTGGGGTTTGAGAACGTTTTAGCTATAAAAATTTTTCCTGGGAAATTTGCACTTTGGTCCATATAGTTTGGAGACAGTACTGCATCATATATTCTAGTGTTCATAGTTTTAAGGAAAACAAATTTTGATCCTTAATATCTTTTTATTTTAATCGAATTAAGGCAAATCAAATTACTGAATAAATGATTTTCTTGAAACCTCTACTAATTGAAACACAGGGCAGATATTTTGTTTCATCAGTTGATTATTATCCTTAAAACTTCTCAGACCACTATCATATGGTGCCCAAACTCAATAACGATTCTCACAATCTTCCCCGGTTGGAAGAAAACCATGACATGACTATTGACCAGAAAACAAGAAACAGAATACAAGGAGAAAAGATACCAAAAAGATAGGCTACCTCGTTAATTGTGTTGTATCCGAAGGGCTGCAAGCAAGCTATGACTATGAGCAATTGGCGTGCGTCTCGACAGGGTGAGAGCTTTTAGAGAAGCCGAACGACTGACTGACTCTTGATATGAAAGTATCAGTAGAAGGGACTACTTTAAATCAAGAAAAACACTTAATTAACATGAATTTCAAGCTAGCTCGAATGTACATGACCATTATGTAAGTCCAGCCAACGCCGGTACTCTGTGTATTATCAATATTTATTCTCAATAATGCAAATCATAGGGAGATTTTACGGTTCTTTTTGAGTATTATATTTCGAGTTAAATTTATCGTTGAATGGTGAAAAAAGGCAGTATATTGGTCATTAGATGTAACAATTTTAAAAATTTAAAATTCATAGTACTAGTATTAATTATCTTTTGAGAAATACAACTTGAGGAAATAGTACTCAAAAGGGACTATAAAATTTTCTCAAGTTTGATATACTTTTAGAAAAAGCTTTATGCTTCTGCAAAACAAATGATCATTGGTGGATTATATATTTTAAATTGTTTTATAAGTACTATATGAATTCGTTTTTGGAAAGTTTGTTCATTGGGCGATGAATACGTACCCTCCAGCCGGGAAGTAGAATCATCTTTTTTTACGAAGAAGTTTTCACTCCAATGGATTTTAATAAAAGGTACGGTACAAGTTGCCCGAATGCCTGCCAGCTCCTACTTGATTCGAGATTCCCAGTGGCTCTAGATATTTACTTGTTGGAATCTTCTACGTATTCTCTCTCTCTCCCCCTCATTTTTTTCTGCATCTTCTTTTGGGACCAATTCCGACTGCAAGATTCAAGAATCACCCTTTTTCCTGTACTGAGGACAAGAAGATCATGTGTGCGCACGAGATAAGAATATGGAGGAGGAAATTACGGAACGTGCTAAAGAGCACAGACATTTGACCACCTACCCCTTTTTTTAAAAAAAAAAAATTAATGTAATTTAGTAATTGTTACGCCATTTCTTCCATGCATCCCTTATTCTTCTTCAACCTATCCTTCCTGTACTGGGGACGGCTGAGAACCTTTTCAAGTTTAATCAGTAGACAGCTTTGCTTGAATGAACCAGAACCAGAACCAGTTACTCATTTCCAAGAACGTTCCCATTTTACTAATTAGGCGCAGAAAATCGCGACCATATGGATTTGCTTAATTGACAACAGTCGCAGTACTGCAACAGTCGAACCACCTCCGTAGAGATATTTCTCTCATTCTCTCCTTATTTCAAACATCATTATTACGCATTGAACGCTGCTAACCACAGACCATAGCTTGGACATGAATAATGATTTTCAAACACTCTTTTGAGTCGCTGTCAATGCTCTATGCACCATCTGCAATCCGCAGACTGCAAAAGGAATATTAAGCATCGAACAAAAGTCTCGCACGGCCGACCGCCGGATGGGACTGAATTGTCCGTGATTTTGCCTTTTAGCAATAAGACAAAATTGTACCCACCCAAAAAAAAAAAAAAAGGTGCATTTTGACAATTTGATGATACATGTATTCTGTCTCAGCAACCCACTTCACGGGGATGCCTATGCCTAAATACTAGAATGTCGATCGGGGAGTGCTCGACCTTGCCGGCAGACTTCAGATTGCCGGCCCTGTTTAATTATCTGTTTTCATTGTTGCCCTGAATCTGTTTAATTTCTTCAGTAGTTAGATTTTTCTAGCAAAGAGCAACTTTTAGTTTCTCCACTGGCACTCAATGATGGGAACAAAACAATTAATATTGGCTTGCTCGCTAACAGCCTAACACTGCAACTTGCTGCCGCGCAGGAGCTGCTGGATTACCTTATTTATTCATTTATGGTTCTTGGGGAGGCTAAAACTTACTTGGGGTGGTCAACCCCATAATATCATCTGGTAGCTCTGAGTAGAGAGGACAGTATCTGTGTCCATGCTAAGGCTTGCCTTTGCTAACCAGTCAGCACAGAAATGGTCCAAACTTTATTTCATTATAAACAACAACAACAACAAGAAGTAGAAAAAAGTGAAGAACACCGAGAAGATAAGCCAAGCAAGCGCCTTTTGACTGTTTAGATATTGGTTTGCGTGGATTAATCAAGGACTGAACTAGTGTTGGAGATTACCGATCTCTAACTAGATACTGATAATGACTGTAACCTCGTATACTTCCTCCGGCATCTTTGTCCGCCAAAGAAACAACAAAATTCTGATGTCAGAAACTTACACTCTATTGCTCCCCCGGCCTCTTCCCTGTTTCTTAATTTGGAGTTGGTAAATCCTTCTGGCTCCATTCAACTTGTAAAAGAGCTGATCCTTCCATTCCACCCGCCAGTTTCGCTTCAAACGGTGTGAAATTTTCATGCCAATCACAGTTATTGACGGCCAAGAAACTAGAACATACCAAAACAAAGCAACACAAAACTTTCACGGAAATAGCTAGATACCCAAAAGAAGAAAAAAAAAAAAAAAGGTGGTTACTCAAGGTGAATAAATTTACATAGGCCCGTAACAAATAAAATTACAATGAAGTGGGAAAACAAACTAATTCTATTTCCAATTCGTTTGTAAATTTGGGTAAATTTCGTTTACTCCCTATACCTTTCAGGGTTTTTTTTTTTTTTTTAAATTGTCAAGGCCCTTATAGAAGATTTTTCTTGCTCTTAACGCAGACATCGCCTCTTGCCAATTGTTGTACGTTTCATGCAAGCGACTTCTTGGTGTCTTATCATCTTTTTATCTCACATACATTACATCATAAAAAGTGCTACAGTAATTATTTCAAATAATACACTATTTAACACGAGCAGTAGATTGAAACACGTCACATTCATATAAAAGATTAATAGATTTATACACGCTTGGACGTTAGTTTGGGCAGTCTCTGTAAAGACTAAAGAGTAGTTTCGTAATCGTCATCAATGACGAAAGCCAGACTAGGCAACTTAAAAAAAAAAAAAAGAGAAGAGAAAATTACCATCTGCGACCCTTTCACCTCTGTCACGTCGTATAGACAAGTTATCAAGAAAAATCTTCGAAAAGCAGCACAGAGAAACAAAATGATTAAGCAGAGGGTCATTTAGGAAGAAACTCTACATCATCGTAAAACTTTCTTCCCCGCTTCTTTCAACCTGTTTGCCTAATTCTCAACCCTGTCTCTTTGTATAGCTCAATTCCTCCGGCAATGACCAATATTGGGTCGATCATCACTGCTTCGAGATTTCTGCTGAAAGGGTTCGATAATGGGTGGTCCGCATTTTTTTAATTTCCAACCGGTAATGATAGCCTCCAAAACCTGTTGTACAATAAGAGTATTAGGTTCTTTTCACCGTCTTTGTTCTTGGGGGCTAAATAAAAAGAAAGCCCCACCGGTAGTTCGGCTGGGACTGATCGTCTGTCTCTATAGCAAGATTCTAAATTCGACCTCCACTTGCTATTGTTATTGGACACCTTTGAGGCGAGTTCTGTCCAATATGAGGGATTAATCTAAATGATTCTAGGATACTCTCCAGATCGAAAAAAAAAGCTTATTTAGGCATTTCCAAGTAAGCAAACCTATCCTTAATAACCATGCATGTGGGACGGACAGCTTAGTCAACCAGCAACACTCACGTGGTGTAAATTAATGCTTAATTAATTTGATGTTATTATAAGCGCAAAATTATTGTGTATATGATAAAACTGTAGAGCCTACTTCTATCCATTCGTAAAAGTCCATGGGATAAGTATGACATCATAATTTTGTTATTGGAATATAATTGACATTACATGTGAAATAGTAGTGACTCCTACCTCGTCGTTTACTACTGATACCACTCAACTCTGTACTGCTACTAAATAAAATTAAATGAATAATTTCTTGACTATGATGGATTTGGATCCACCTTTTCCAAAACATGTGGTGGTGGTGTTAATCTTAATTACAGTCTAGTGGTAAGCTAAATTTGGTTTCTCGCACAAGTTAAAGGATTAATAGCTCTGAGATTCAGCTTACAATTAGCATCTTGGTTCTGCAATTTCCTTCCTTTGAAAAATGAAGATTGGACCCCATAAAATTTTATACTTTCTGGTCTCAATTCGAATCCCATCTGAATTAGCAAGTAATACTAGTGTTCAGCTTCTTCTTTTTTCTTTTCTTCTTTTTTCGTGTAACTTGTACCACTATACGAGCTATTGCTACAATTCAACTAAACTAACAAAAAATTTGACTTTTCTTCGATAGATTCTCTCCCAATTTTTCATGATACGCATCTAAAAATATGACATGTACCTTCATTCACTTGAAAAGGGACATGATGATTTTAAATTTAGCTAATCCTAATGCTTATTAATACTAAAAGTAAACAGGTTGCAAAAATTTGCACGATCAGTGCGAAACAAACGCTTCCTACTAAAACTGATGAAGTTTCAATTGAAGGAGCGGAAAAGAAAAGCATAATTTTTGGTTTATGGACATTATACCCGTCCAAACTCCAAAGCCTCCAAATCTAATAGTGGTTTAGGAAGCCACTCTACTTCAGTTCAGACTTGGTTCTCATCGTTCCACCAAAGAATGGAGATATGAGCACGTAACCTCATACACGAACCGGGGCTAACTCCGGCGAACCGGGCCCCAGCTGAACGGCCAAATGGTGAGCCATGTTGCCACCGGATGAGTCGCCAATTATATAAATCCGGTCAAAGTCAACCTCCTGATCATGCAACCGCGCATCATGACCAGGAGGACTCTCTGAGATTGCCTGAACTCATGGTTCGCCATCACGGGTCGCAGTAGCGTCGCGGTTTTGATTGTTTCACATCCGTCGCGGCATATCGGTTGAATATCGGGTGATATGTACATTATAACACATGAAAGTTTCTAAAAATTTTGAAATAATTATTAAAATTAGAAAATACTAAAAAAAACACAATTTAAAAAAATATCGGAGTCGACTCCGAATTGACTCGAATATATCGGCCGATATCATGCATCACGGATTCAAATCGGTCAATATTGGCCGAGTCAGAACGAGTCGTCGCGGATACGGTGATATCCGTGATTCGGGGATTGATATCGTACCGGTCCCCTCTATTCCAGTTAAGACTCGGCCGATACGTATCGGTATCGGCCGATATGGCGAACCATCTGAACTTGAAGCTACTTGAGAGAAGTTAGCGCATCGTCCATTGACGCAGGAAGCCTATTGCTCCGGGGCCAACATGTAGGCCGGAGCGACTACTAATGCTTGTAGCCCAGAAGCTAGGCGTAGGCGGGCGTTATGACTGTTGGGCCACATACGCGAGGCTACACAGAAGCCCACACCGTGAAGGAAGTAAACAACGGGCAGTTTTGTGGAAGGAGCGGATGTGCTTAATTGCAGGGTTACAGAGGCGGAGATAGAGGTTGTTCTGGTGGTCGAATTCACAATCTTTCCAGACGACAGAGCCGTGGTCGTGAATTGGGATGTTGAAGTTTATGTCATTAGCCCGGAAAATTGAACCATCACTATAGACTGCTAAAACACCGTGGATGTTTTCCACTGCTACTTTAGGAAGTGACCCCCATTTCTGAATCTGTGTGTGCGCAAGACCGTGAGTGTTGTGCAATTAAAGTGTCTGCTGTGTAGAAAATGGAGCACTGGCGAAGCAAATGAGCCATATATATAGGCAGGGGATCCAAAAGAGTGGAAGTAGGGAGAGGGAGGGGGCGGGGCGAACCTGCCAATTTGTACGTCAAGGACAATTTACAGCGGATAATCCCCCTGCCGAGTGCCGACTCAGCCTACTTAAGTACTAAGTACTAACACTCAAAATCACTACCATTCCATCAATTATTTTTCTTTCTTTCATTCTTGTTTTTTCACTTTCGAATGACTACTGGTATTGCCTCGCTTCTGCAAATGTCTCTGCAAACGTGACATTGTCAAACTAAACTGGCAGCAGCAGGAGTTTATGTGGTATCGAAAATTACATGAACTTGGTCACTGCTCACAACTTCTGAGCATGTAATGTTGTTCATACACTAATGTTCTATCGGAATTTCAGCAAACCTTATCCATATTCACAACTTCTGCAAATCTCTCTACATATCGGACAAGCAGTTAAAACACCTGTGCCCACCACCACTACCCCACCCCCCCCCCCCCCCCCCCCCAACAAAAAAAAGAGGGTGCAAATTAAACCGGCTAAGTATTAAAAGAGTAGGAACACATGACCGGGTTCGAGGCGTGAGAATCGGAGAGTTTTGGAAACTATTGCATGGGTCTACAGCAGGGCAGCGATAGTTCTATTCCAATAACTCTACACGAGCTAAGCTCAATTCGAACGATTTCGAAACATACTCAGGTTGCAGTGGACAAATCATGATCACAATTGGTTCGAAAAAGTTTTTGCCCCTTGCTAGGAATGCGTAGATAGCTTGGTCTTTAGTCGTCTTGTTACTGCCTGTTAGTGTTACTAGCTAGTATTGAAGCACTTCTTAGGACAAGAATATGTGCTAATACATTGAGTACTAGAAATTAATACATATCCAATAGAAAAAGCCCAAAATAAAGTAAAGGAGATTAAAATAGAAAAAGCATGCATCATCACTGGAGTAGTCACACTAACTGGATTTTTTTATTGGGATTGACCCAGCTTTCGCTCAACCATTTACCGCGTTACAAGTTTATGCCCGGCTGACATGTCTTGTCTTTCTGGTTTGAATTTTACAAATCTCCATCATTTGACGGCCAGCTTCAATTTTCTAGTCAGCGCCCGAATCCAAAAGGTTTTGGAGGATGCATAAAAATTGAGTATAAGAAAGGGAGTCCGCCCGCCTACAACACCACTATAAATCACGATATTCCTAAATGATAAAACGACACAAATATAATAATCTTTAAAATTAAGAAGATGAATCATTCTTTAGTTTGTTTTTAGAAATTCAATGCTTAGTATAAGATTTTTCACAAGAAAAGCAATAGACATAAAAATGACAATCTTTCGTATCAAGGAGATGGTAATCCTTTAATTTATTTCTGTCGTTTCAATCATATGTTGCTGGATACTTATAAAATTTTTCGTTAGAAAGGGGACAAGATCACCTCCTAAACCTTTTATTAGAGAGAGCTTTTATGCATTGCCACTAATAGAACATAAGGAATGAAATGGTCTTGTACTTAATTGCAATGGGATGGGATATGTTGGAAATCGTCTTCGAATTATGTTTCAATCCAGCTGCATTTCCTTCATGGACGGCGTACTAGGTATCCCTAATAATACTAATACTCAATCCACCTGCATTTCTTCTGAATTTGTATAATTCAGTCTCGTAGGTCAATTGTACAACTGTTCAATGCACATTAGTAAAACGCAGAGTCATACATTTTTCTTTTGATCTAAACTATTCTTAATGCACATTAGTCTCAATCTAAACTATTCTTTTGATCGAGAAAAATGTACGACCATGCATTTTACTATTTTGCATTGATTCAATTGCAAACTATATTTTGAGAAAATTGGATTGAATGATAAAATGGGAGAAATTGTAAGTAGAGGGCTTTAAACTTATAAAAAAGAAAAACCCAAAAAAAAAATTTTATTCTTTACTCGTTTCACCTTGTCTTCGAACCATGCTTGTATCTTGTTTTATTTAATTTTTCACCCTGGTTACTGACAGACAGTTTCCTATTCCTTTCTCCTTTGCTTTAATGCCAAGAAATATTCACCATATGGGCTGCCCTCTTACATGCAATCATACAATGAGAGAGCTTTCTTAGCAACACTACCAACAACACAGATTGGGAAGAAATGATGTTCCCACGGTCATCTAACAAACCATCAGTTGTTGTGGGGAGAGAGCTCCTTCAAAAACACACATGAGGAGGAATGAGTTTCCCAGGGTTCATGATGTTGTTCGGATCTAAAGCACCTTTAATCTTTTTCATTGTCCTCAGAGCCTCCATTCCAAGTTCTTCTTCAAGATACTGTAACCAAACGATTGAACAATCAATTTAAAATCATATTAAAACTGTCATGTCACTGCAAATCACCCTATCGATGCATATCAAAAAATAGAGTAAATCAAGTCCAGCAATCTTGTTAGATTATTGACCTCGATGCATTTTAATGCCCATGGCAATACCGTACCTTTGTCAGCACATCATAAAGGTTATCATCCTAAACTTTCCTGGTTTGTCATGTGTACACTCAAACAATCAACAATATTATATTTCACATACCTTCACTTTCCCAGTCCCAACACCGTGTTCTCCGGTACATGTTCCTGCCCATCACAAGATCAAGACACATCAAGCAATATTAGGGTCCTTAGAAATCATTCCACCATTATTTCTCAACTGCAGCACACTACAGTGCTTAGAGGAACTCCGGTCAAAGCATTACATCAGCGGTACAAGCAGCATATAAAGAACTTCAAAAAAAAAGAGGCAACAAACTAATATGCCTACACTTCAATTGAAAACAAAAACAACTAAAGCATTCAGGTGATTCTCAAAGATTTCATGACAGATGACGGTAATGATGCGAACAGTTACCACCACACAAGAAACTCCAAACAGTCATCTTATTGTAGTTGAACAAAACATATAAAGGCAGGCCCGCACAAAATTTTCCCACAACAAGGGATCCTGAAAAGTTCAACTCATCCAGCAAAGCAATGGAAAATTATGCATATACTCGAAAGGAACATTAACTTTCATGGTATAGAAGATCTAAGTATGTATGAAAGGTGTGGATAAGCTGATTGAAACACAAGTTGTCTAGAGCATCACGTATGTACCAACATCTCCAATGTGTGACATGAGTGCCAAAAGAAAGAGATGTCTAGATTACCTGGCTCTACGGTAGTTAAAACACACTTGTATGACAGATGAATAGCACGTGCCAAGAATATGAAAGAAGAACTCTACCATCATCAGGTATGTCAAAAGGGAGAAAATTTCATTGAAGTTGGATATATTTCATACCATCCATGGATAAAGCAGCATGGACTATAAAATGGTTTAACCTCTCTGCTTCCGTTCTCTGTTCCTCTTGCTTGGGGTCAAATAGGACCAATGTGTGGAAGTTCCCATCACCAGCATGAGCAATAACTGTGCTGTTAAGAAGAGCAATCAAGGCAAGCATTCAGAGCCTGGAAACCAAAATACAATAATTTACCTCAAGTTTGAATTGTTTAGATGAATTATACCACACAAGTGGTGAAGCATCAATCTCTTGTTTGGAAACAGATATTAATTCAGCTAGACGTGATAAAGGAACACAAACATCCTGCAAGGAACAAGATGTGATAAGAATTTTCTAGTAGATTAAAAACTGCAAAAGCTATTGTCTCTAACAAGATGCAATTGCAGTCGGGTTCTAGAACCTACAAACAAGGAAATGCAGCCTATATAAATGATGATATTCATCATGCACTAAAAGTGATCGAGGGGCATGATTAAGACGTACATGATCAAAGGGCATGATGACACTTCAAAAGTTGCAAGGGAGGAAAAGATTGTAGGAGAGAATCTCTTTATTAACTAATTCATAGAAATCACGAAACAGCACAAAGCTATAGATGAAATATGACAAGCCATATGATACAGTTGACACATACACAAAATGTAAACTCACTGTTATCATTGCTTCATAATTAGGCTCCATTGCGAAGCATGCCCAGAGCGCCTCCTTTCTTATCTACATGGAAGAACATATAAATTTAGCAACAGCTGCTTAACTTTCTTAATTGCAAAGTTACTATTTTAAACTTCTGAAAATCAGCTTCTGCAACAAAGTTAACCATTCTTCAGCAAGCAGTCTTCCATGCAAAGGGGATTCTGACAGTTACAAGCAATTTGATACTGAATATAGCTCTAAAATTGCTCTCTTCAGCACCTCCAAAATCCACCATCCTCGAACTTTAAGACTTGTCCAACGAAATTTAATGAGGGCTTCTAGAACATCCCTCATAAATTATTTAATTCTTCTTGCATAGATGCCATGAGATAAAAAATGAAGCACCAAAGATCTAACAATAGTCTAGAAACTGAATACAAATTATAGTAATCCCCTCTCAAAATGTTCCTTCCATACCTTTGCCAACCACTCCCCAATAGATGGATTTTTTTTTTTTTGGTAACGTCCCACCCCTTGGTAATGCTTCTAGTACAGTGCTCCATAAGTTCAAAGAAATTCATTACATTCACAAGGATCCAATACAGTCATCCTACTTGCATCAACTATTTTCTCTCCCAAGACACAGGTAGAGGTCACAGAAGTTAATTTTCGGTACCCAAAAATAAAAAAACAGATGAATATTAACCAGTATGGTTGTGTTTCTCAATGTAAACATTTTTTGCATGTTTATGTGTGTGCGTGTCTGTGTGTGTGTGTGTGTGTGAGAGAGAGAGAGAGTGAGTGAGTTAGTCAAACAAACTGCTTAGGAGACTGAATTCACTCTTATTCTGTAACTAGAGCCAAGAAGCTGCAGATGATGATATATTAGTAATCTGGCACCTTGTCCTATCTCATCGTCAAAGTTATATAGGAGGATACAAATTGAGAGTTAATTATCCTAAAGAGAAATAATTTCATACAAAACATGTTGAAACCCAACTCAGAAAACATTCAAGGAAAAGGAACATAGAAGAGGAATTCAAGATCAAAAAATTTTCAACTACATACCTTCCAGAGTTCCTTTTTGGCTTCAGGGTCTTCAGCAAAAACAAAATCGGAGCCGTTGTGCTCAGAAGCTATCTTCTGGACTATCAGTGTTTGCTCAAGTGAATATGCTTCTGATTGAAGCCAAATAATGAACAATAATTAGCAACCAAGACAGTTGAAAAGATAAACTTGAGTTAAAAAAGGGCAATGGATATATGTGTGGCATCTAACAAGTATTCTTAAACCAACATCCTCTCATACTAAAGGCCTTAGATGATGCATGCAATTAGTCTCACAGACCAATTAAATTTCATCCCTCACCAAACATGCCATACGGCAACCTATCCATCCGCTTAGTCACAAGTTTGTCACTAGTACCCAAAATACTAGTGAGAGAAATAGCACTTAATCCACACACAACAGCTCAAGTAAATCATGTGGACTGAGCAATAAGTAACACGCATGACAAAACCATTAGCAACTATTAGCAGAACCACATTTCACCTGTGCCAACAAATTCAAACATCAAAGTTGGAACTTCTGGTAAAGTTTTCCCATTAGCAAGGTTGATGGCTTTCACTTGAACTTCATCCAAGAGCTCCACTCGTGAAACCTGTTCATCATCATGGAAAGCACAACAAGTGAGAAAAAGGAATAAAGAAGCATTTAGCTGTCATTTTTTTTTTTTAAAAAAAAAAATCTAACTGGATCTCCACATTAATCAAATCAAGCATTGCAAATATCAGATAATGAAGGGTAACCTAATGGACAGCAATGTGAATATTTATAATACCACCTTTTGTATGATAGCCATCCAAAACACAAATCCCATACTCAAATCTCACTTTCATTTAACACAACATTACTCTACTAGACCTTTTGATCTCAAAACTTGTCCAAGCCTATCCATGCATCGTAATTGTATATGCATCTCAAAGTAGGTTTATGGCCTTGCATCATTAGGAATACTTTTCCACCATTGCTTACAATTGATATTTAAGACTATATTAAGCCTCTAGATTTCCATCAAATTGTATATTTCTGGTGTGAAGTAAACATTCGTCACTGGCAATGCTAGTAGTATTCCGACTAGCTCTAATCACTCTTAGTACTGTTCAGATGATTGAGCCTCAGAGCTTCTGGAAACTAGTGTAGGAGATAACCCTGACGAACAGTCGTGAACAAGATTTTCATAATGATGTAGACATATAAAATACTTCATATAGGAAAGTCATGTACATCACACAATTGGCACTAAATTACGTTAAATTCGTATACATATAGATAAGTAGGTATATATTCCACAGATGACTAGAACAAAATTTAGAGTGACATCATAAGTAATTTGTGAGTCATCATAATAGAGTACCATATAATATTAATAATAAAAAACCACAAACAAAAGATACATGCGCTGAAGTTGTTGAATTGAAAACTATATCAAAAACTACAAGCTCATAATGAAGGATGCTGTAGCTAATACAGATTTCACACTAACAAATAGGAAAAGGTTAAGATACAAACCACAGTGCAAATCTCAAAAAGTAAAGACAAAAACTCAAAAAGAGATTAGAGGACCAGCTTCTCAACCTGTATACCAGACAACATAGTGGCAATAGCAACATCAGCTGCATCTTTAATCGTTGGGAAGTTACACATTGCAACCTGTGTATTGATCATCATTTACAAGAAAAAAGCAAGATAAAGTGAAAATGTTTGAACAATAAAGCAACCCTATCACTTCGTAGGAATATTGTCTGATAAGATATCAGTATTTTGACTTGAGAAAAGTTTAAACTTTCAAAAAATAGTAGCACCAAGACATTACAATCTGATGTCATCTGAATGAGGGATCCAATGCAACTGCAGTTATATCAAATCAATTTGTAAATCATACAGAGAATAAACTGCTATAAATCTAGATGTCCAAAAAGGAGTTAGTTTGGATACGGGATTAGGCCCAATGGACTAAAGTTTGAGTATTATGGTATTCTTTATTTTGCAGTACCATGCAATAATATCTAAAATCCTTTGCACTAAGAATGATCAGGGTAGATCATAATACTCTATTTGGTTCTTTGAGACTTGAAACCTCAGTCCCACCATTCATTTGAAATACTATTATCTCCTTGTCACTTAAACTAACAATGTTGTGTTTGTAATCCACCTCATCAGGCATTGGAGTGTATGGGCTGACTACTTGTGGGGGAATTTGAAACTAGCTTGCTGATATGTTTCATGTTTCTTCAGGTATACAGATCCTGGTTTTCACATTAATCAATTTATTTCAGACAACCAAAATGTCCGTTTTGATAATGGCATAAAACTTTATTTTCTTTTGACACCATGATAATCAGGTGCTCAGTACTACTCACGTGCCTGCTGACAAACAGGAAAATTTGGAATGGAAGTGAGATGTTCTAATGGGTTTAGGTTGAATTGCCTTGGAAAGTTTGTAATATAGCTCAAGGGTATGCCACCTTATCTAACAAATTACAGATATCTATGAAATGTAGGTGGGGTAAAGTATAACCCTCAAGTGAGATTAAAAGTTCAGGAAAAAAGAGAAAAGAAAAAGTGCTCCTGTTATTAAAGCACTGGCCACAGCCAAAAGATGAGACAACCACAAAATGTGCATGTCAAAACCTAGTGCCAGCACTGTGATTGCTTCAAATATCTATCGGACAACAGACCTCACAAAGACCATCTCAAGCTTAATCTAAATTACTTCATTGCATCTGTTATTCTATATCTTCCTTATGAACAAAAAAGGCATTTCTGCTCCTTATCCGAAAATATTAGATCAGAGGGGGGATGTCTATAAGTTTTGCTATTTCTCTATATTTTTTAGCCTGATGTAGCTATATGATAAATTGCATAACAATCTGCATGAGCTGACAAGTAGCTGTATTAATTTTTAATAAATTTAACTATGCAATAAGACAAGTTATACTATTAAATATTGGATCAAAACTAATTCCCTAAAATTGAGCTGAAAGAAAAGTGAAAATACCACTGAATACTGAGGGATTTTCTGGAGACGTAAAGTAACTTCTGTTATAACGCCCAAGGTTCCTTCACTCCCAATTAACAAGCGGGTAAGATCGTACCTGGGTAGACATTTCAAAGTTAACTAGCGTAGTTAACCAAATAGCAATCAAGATTCGTATTATTCCTTTTTTGACCACTCTGACCAATTAAAGATGATGCTAATAAACAATCAAAAATTGCAATTCCAGCTGCAAATGCTTTCACGTTTTAAATGTGAAACTGATGCTACCAAAACTGAACCACATTTCAATCACAAACTAATGCTTCCAAAACCACACCACAAACTTCACAAATTTAAGTAGAAACAAGACCCACCCTGCAGCACTTTTCCTGGCACGAGATGCTGTCTTGACGATCTCCCCATTAGCTAGAACAACCTGAAAGAAAAGAAAATTTTAAAGTGTGATTTTTGCAGAAGATAATAGAATCTGACAAGGACATAGCAAACCTTAAGGCTTATGACATTATCGCGCATAGTCCCATACCTACATGCTTCAAATGAAACTGTTAATTAAAATCCAATTGGTATTATAAAATTTTAAACCCTGCACAGCTATTCTTAACATGACCCAATCAAGTAGTAAATACTTATCCTTTCTTTTTGAAATTGCAAAATTAAAATAATCAGATAGATAAAGCAACAAAATGTTTTGCGAAGGCTTTTTTTTTTTGTTTCCAGTTTCTGGTAACATGTCCCTTCATTAAAACTCATCAATGACACATAGTAAATGATGAGCACATGCTCCACTTAAAATGACATCTAGTAAATGATGAGCACACACTCCACTTAAAGCTACATCTTCGAATGCCAAGTGCCAATGCATCAGTCAGATGATATTCCTCAACTCCATGTCATTCCTTAAATGAACATTATACCACGTAGCATCGTGATGACTTAGATTAAGTCCATTTAGCTGGATAAGATCTCCCGTAGTATTTAGTTTAAGTCCATTTAGCTAGATAAGATCTCCATGGTAATTCGCACTTGATGGGTTACCAAGTTTTCACGACCCATTAGCATATTTAAAAAAAAAAAAAAAGAGTATAAAGTTTCAGAGATAAAGACTACTTTTGAAGCATACACCACCATATTAATCAAACATAGAGGCAAAGAAATGCAAATAAACCATGAACTGAGGGAACTCAATGTTACATCTACATAAATATAATAAGCATTCAGGAAACTCTTTCACATATATAACAGTATGATATTTGACCACTATTGCCAGCACAAACCAAACAAACTCCATCTTAGGGTAACCAGTTAGCCAAAGCATTCTGCTAATAATAGATGGACAGAAGAGAGGAAAGATACTCCTAACATGCATCAAGTGTCCCACTTCAAGAGGACCCGACAACCTATAAGGCCATCATTTACAAGTTTTAGTTTTTGCAACAAAAGCTAATGATATGAGCACGCCAATATGATACAGCTTGTACTTAGTTTCCTTTATTTGTCAGTTTGACAATCTATCAACTGAAAACCAGTTCATTACATTAGACTTATCCTGCACAAACAATGTGATGGTAGCAAAAAGCTTAGTAGGAAAACACATCACCCAAAAGCAAAAATGTCCTATTTTACCAAATCCTGGTTAATGAGAAGGATTGTTACAATTAGCTTAATTTCTGCCAGATAAAACCTAGTAGGATCAATGACACATTTGGATCTATAGCATAAAATGTTGCAATACACATAGAAAGGTAATGAAAGAACAACCTCACAGCTAAAGATCCAGAGCAACGAGTAGCACACATCCCACCAATGGTAGCTCCAGGCCCTGCCGATTGAAATAGGAAAAGAAGATAAAATCCAAATGAATCTGATAAGGAAGAACAGAAGGTAGAACAAGGAAACAGACAGACAGACAGACAGAAAAGATGAAAATAACAAATCTAAGCAATAGAACAGTTTACTGCTACCAAATTGTGAGCCTTATAATAGTCATCATCTATCTTCAGCTAAACGTGGTTAGCTAAGAATTTTTTTTCCAAAGACAAAAGTTCTTATTGACAAGCATTGTTATCATCTGTAAAGCCTATGAGAAATAATCAATTACAAGCAACAAATGCATTGGAAAACGGCTAGAGTACTGAACGTCATGTAGGATGGCTTTACAGGATGTAGGCAGGTCAGTTCATAGGATTTTTTTCCCCTTTGGCTGCAGTCAGAATTGATCACCTCAATTTTGCATTCCTTCTGTTTAACACTGCGAATTGAGCTTACAGCTCTTAAATTTCACTATTGTGACGAGGACAATTTCATAAGAAGCACGAGATAGTATTGCTCTGTGGATAGACATTCAACTACTAAAATGCTTTTGTCATTCACAACACAACCATAGTAGAAAAATTCAATTTTTCTAAATTGAAAATGATTCATGTTGCTTTCTAAAGCTTGTTTTAAGAACTACACCATATAATTTTCCATGCAATGCCTAATACTTCTATCTGTCCAAATAATAAAATTAGTAAATATTTGGAGCTTATGTTCCAAGACTGCTATGCAGATCATAGCCTAAGAACTAAAGAGAAAATGAATTAGAGACAGAAACAATTTCCTGAGTATCAAATGAAAGGTATATCATTACCAACCAGGATCAAGAGGAAAGAATAGACCATAAGGCTCCAGGTACTCATTGAGTTCCATCCACCCAATTCCAGGTTCAACAACAACGTCCATGTCCTCAATATTTAAGGCTTTAACATGCTTCATAAACATATGATGGTTCAAAATTAGAAACAAGAATAAATGTGACCTAAAATTCAATTACCATTGAGTAACTTAAACAAAATGCAATTCTGCACGTGGCACAACTTTTGAAAGTGAATACATATTATGGGAAAAATGAAGTGCACAACAGGAGAACATCAAACCAAAGGAAGGAGAATGACAACTTGACCATCAACCAACACAGAGAAGAGAATTTTGGTTATGGTAAAGCCAAAGACTCAAAGGCAAGAGTCAGCTCCAAGCAGAGGCTTAAAAGATAGAAGCGCATTTGCCAACTAGTCATCCATTTTGTCACAAAAACTAATTATTAAAATCCGTGCAATAAGAACTTTTACTAGGCATATACATGCATATGATTTATGCCCATCAAGTTAACAATCACTGCCATTATTAACTGAAAAAGAAAGAAAAACAATTAGTACCCAAATAGGATCATCCTGGTGTAGGATTCATATTCCGTTCTATCAGGGTAAGGAATCTTCTCAAGCAACCCACTACTAGTCACAGACCACAGGAAGAAAATCTTTCAAATCCTGTCCCCCCCCCCCCCCCTTCCACCTTCATTTTCGCAAGGTTGAATATGTACAGAAAGTTGGCATAAATTAATGCACCAAGTATGCAACTCGTACATTCATCTGAGTCATGTCGATGCAAACACCCCCATTAGGAGACAAGGTGTGACCTTCAATTGATGTTGCTCCACCATAGGGCACAATGGGAACCTACTTTTCACCACGACAAAGAATACAGTCAAATAAAAGGTTAACTACCTTGAGATGGTCAAAACATCTAAGGTATGAAGACATGAAAAAACAAAGTTATCTTAGGCCTTATACTTCCATAGAAATAAAAGTGTTGTAAGGAAAAAAAATGAGAGAATTATAGAAATCATATAATCTCATAGAAAGAGACCTTATGATCGTTACAAGATTTGACTATCTTAGAAACTTCTTCTGACGACCTGCAAATGATACAAGATTATAATGCAAATAGAAGACTAAAAACTCAGATTGTAAGCCAAGTTAGAAGTCATTCACCTTGGATACACTACCACATCAGGGACATTTACTGCTTTGTGAAAACTATGCTGCGGCGTCCCATGAAAGTATCTCTCCTCATAATCCATGGTTATATTATCCTGTATCATGAGCTGTATTATAACTGCTCTCCTAATTCCAGCAAACTACCAATCTGAGCAACACAGCCTCCTTCAACTATAACCACAGGTTATCTATACTTCCATTTCATTTTCTGAAAGCCCATGGATTTAGCTTTTAGTCCAGAAAATACCTGACAGGTAGCCTTCAATTCATCAATAAGCTCTTGTGGGACTTTCCGGTACGAACCTTTGACCTCATAACCCGTGCTGTCCTTATCCCCAATCCTGACTCAAAGGAATAAGAAATAAAAGAAGCAATCACACTCAAGAAACCAAATGTGAACCCACAGCACTCCCTATGGAAACTGACAAAGATTCCAACCTAGGAGATTCTCGGTATGAAAATACTGAAAAGGATGAAGGAAATGAGTATCGAGTAAAAAGACCTATGATCAATATTTGAGGCATCGCAGAGAGATGGTTTGTTCTGCGATTGGATAAAAACAGCTCCAGCAGAGGCTGCCAAGGCCATGGGAAGTAGAGAATAAGCCCAACTTGACAGGATTCTTGATACATTTCTTTGATGATCAGAGCTGGCAGCCTCGGTAGGGGTGGACAGCAGCAGGGCCCTGCTCTGCTTCTTGAAGATAGAATTCCGAAGGCTGCAACTACCGTAAAAGGATGGTTTGGAAGAAGAACGAAGGCGAGCCAACCACGACCGAAACACCATGCTTCAAGGTTCAAGCCCGACTTGGATTGTAGCAAAAAGTGGGGAATGGGGTTGACTCTAGAAGAAACACAGGATAGGAAAGATTGGATATGTTTCAAACTGGACTCGAAACTTTTAGACTGCAGTGCGGTAGAGAGTCTTGAATAGGATTCCAAGTGTTTACGTGACGGCTGCCAATGCCAAGCAATTAAAATTCTTTAAATTGACGTATCTGTTGATTTCAATAATGTGAATTGAAAATTTATAACCGGTCAGCAAAAAAAAAAAAAAAAAGAAAATTATAACCAGTAGAGGATGACAGGGTGTCCTCTGTCATAGTGAAAGAAAATTTATGTGAACATTAGAATATCTACTATAACAATATATTTATCATTTCCGTGCTTGTTTTCGTTTTTTTCTTGGTTTTTCCATCTGAGGATGGGATCGTGGGACGTTGTTCCTTTATTTCGTTGCATTTGGGGCTAAGGCCATTGTGGTCCAAAATCTTTATATTTGGTTTGGTTTGGAAAAATATTTCAAAACATCCATTCTAATTGTAAAAATGAATTTTTCGTTTTAATTTTACGTCATCGCTTACAAATTCAATCATGTGACTCACATGCAATCTTTTTTCATGTACAAAAAAAATCAAATATTACATGTTTTTAATGACAAAAATGAATATGAGTTAAATTAGATACTACATTTCTAAAGAAAAATATGAATATAATTGGATCCTTCAATTTAGATCCTAACTTTAAAAAATAACAGATAGTTCGCTAGTTGACCTTTTGAATCTAGGATTTTGATCTAGAGGTCACTGATTCATAAATAACAGGTAGTTCGTTAATTGATTTTTTGAATCTAGAATTTTTATTTAGAGGTCACCGTTCCTACGTAGTTACCACGTGGTGCATCGCATTAGCCAAATACTCCTATGTTGACCAAAAAAAAAAAAAAAATCTTTTTAACCTTTTTACTCCTGTCACAGTATGTGTCAGCTACAGATGGAAAGACGTGAGAAGAAAAAAATAGACGCGAATTTTATGAGTTAGGCGTGTGTCAATTACCGGACTCATTATCAATGACTGTTATTTTGGGTGAACCCAAATTTGATTTTTGGGGGTTCTTCTTCTTTTATCCGATCTAAGAGCTGTAAAGACTCAATGTAGTAATGGAAAGGAATGCCAAACTTATGGAAGTAATTTATCGTACTATGCATTTCATTGCAATGATTTTCTTTCTCCGACCAGTTGAAAAAAGAAGTAAACTTGAAATGTTACAATTTCTGGAAAAGAAAAAAACTTGCATAAATTTTCATATCCAGGCTTCCTAGTTCGTCAAAAGCGTCACCAATCCTCCACAAATGCATGTTTACACTTCAGGGTCTAATCAAACATACATATCACCCACTCTAAAACTCGATGATCTTCTCAAAATCCTACCATAAATTTGGTTTGCATATCCCAGTAATCCTTAGATTGCTTCACCATCTCAGCACGTTCAGCACTCAGCCTCTCCTTCCAGTGTTCCTTGCATCTGAAAATGCTACATGCATATTACAATCCGTTGTATGGTTTTTATTCCAAGAAAGCAGTCTCAAAACAAAATTTATTTACCTTTTCTTCAGGAGCAAATCTAATTCTAGCATGTGTATTGAATTAGAATAAACCCCAACCTGCAACAAAATTTTGTTTTTTCAGGGGATCAGGATCACATTGAATGGAACCAATGACAATACTTGTGATACAACTGTCGAGGCTAAGATAACAGAGAACAACAGTCGATTTCAATGAGAAAGCTGAAGGATACAATCAAGCAACAAGGCTGACCATGGCGTTTTTTTATGGCCCTATAGGCAGATTTCACAATAACTGGGGTTCCAGAAGAACTTGTCCTAGCAACATTGACATGGCAAACAGCATATGCGGGGAGTTCGTGAGACTTTTAATGTTTAGGTTCTTGCCTCAAATAGTTTTGAAGGTAAAGACCTATAGTAATGTTTGAGAATTCTCCCAGAAAAGAAAAAAAAAACACAACAGAAAAGTTTTTGTACCATATCACCTCAAATATGGAAAACTCTAGTTTAGAGGCCGCCGAGCAATCCCCAAAATGTCAATTACGAGTTTTAGAATTTGTCTAATTTATTCTTCTATGCATCATAAGGTTAAACACACTCTTAATAATATAGATGAATTACGTGTGGATGCTTATGTAGCTATACATGCTTACCAAATGAAGATGTGCAAAATGCTGTAATCATTTTGATCGACATCACAGTTGCACCGTCTGCTTGGACATGAATTCACATTGTCCAAAATGGTTTTGTTTGGACAACCAAAGATAGATAGATACGGACCTCCATTTACACAATAGGGAAGCAGATGTTCCCATATCCATATTTATCCCACATTTCTTACGAACTTAAGAAGTTAGAGCAATGATGGTAGGTTTCAAGGCTATAACAAATCAATTTACACTAACCTCCCTGCAGACGGGACATTTTGAATCAGGACGTGCAGCCTTGGGACCTTGGAATATCATCACAGAAGCTGCAGTGCACGCACACAATTTGCAGAAAAGGTGCCCACAACTCAAAGCGTATGGATTGAAAACAATTTCCTGAGTGATAGAAGTACGTCGAGTATTAGCACCTCAACCGAGCTAAGAAACATAAACTTTATAGAATCTTCTTCTAGATTGCAATCGAGTGAAGATTCTCACCAAGCAAATGGGACAAGTCAGATTGTACTCTAACTTCAACAGATCTGACAGCTGCAATGTCATCGTTGCCTCTGCAGTACTCAGTTCATAAGAGACTCGGCTGAAAAGGTCATTGGGACTTCCACCATTTGAACCTGTGAAATTCATATAGAAAGCCCCCAGTTCAATTAACCATGGTGACTGCAGAATCTCTATATGTTCAGTCCTCATCTTAGATTTAAATCTCATGCCATTTGCAGACCTGTGTACCTGTGAGGGGATACCAAATAAAAATGAGAAAGTGAATTGTGATAGAGAAGTATAACATTGAACCTAGTACAACAGAAGTAAACTGGATTGACATGAACATTGATGGATGCAGAACCAATTCATGATTACTTTGTCATATTTCTTAAGGAGCTTCCGGATAGCAAGAGCATTCATAGCGACGTATTCAATTAGCATCCGACCCTCTTGCACCATGACTTGCTCATCATGCTTAAAAAAGTGGCGCAAACGAACAACATATCTTTGCATTCCAGAAGCAATATGAAGATGGAGAAGGCGCCTCACTCTGGAACTGAAGAAGCCTGCTACTTCAGATGCCTCCTTCATTAACTCGGAGAAGAAAATCTGATCACACACTAGAATATTTTCAGAGCACAATAATTAGAATTTTGGCTAAATGAAAGATTGGCTACAAGAAATGGTGCCTATGAAGAAGTAACAACACATCACGGGGCAAAGGTAAAGATATCTGAATAGACAGTGGGAACAGCATGAGACTTGTCGAAACTCATAAGCTTAAATATGTATAGTATGTCCACGACAGTGAGTTTTTTTTTAAAAAAAATAATAACAAACTGAACTGTTATGGCATCAAAAAATGCTGGTAACATAGTCCAATCTGCACTAACATACATAAAAGTAGTCGGATTCATGAGACATTTGCACATACCAGAGAGATATTTTTGCACTTCAATGCTCATGCAGAAAATAAGTCACCAATTACAACCCTTTTTAAAACACGGGGCAGCTAGCTAGCCTAGAAACCAAATAGTACTGAATCCTATATTCAGTTACGACAACAACATACTAGTATAGCAATCACGAACTGCATATCTCAGCAAAAAAATTCTACCAATTTTGTATAATGGATGTGCACCTAAACGTACATAAGAACGGAACAGATATGTATGAATAAGGCTCTTTTTCCCCTCTTACCTTAAATTGTTCATCTTCTTCTTAAAAAAAACAAAGAAAGGAGGGAGAAAGGATGATTGAGAAAAGTGAAATACATACATGGGCAGGATTGACACTGGCAAAATGGAGATGACGAGGTAGTAGTAATAGAGGAAGTATCCGCAGGGCTTGCAGGATGATCAGTATGCCCATGGTGGTCAGCAGGATGATCAGTATCCCCATGGTGGCCCGCAGGACGATGATGATGAAGATGCTGCTTTTGTTGGTCTTGTTCTTCTTCGGTGTCTAAGGATGATAATGATGGGGATGATCTACTAGTCCGACAGCTTTTGAGGACCTTTTTGAGCCTTTTGTACTCAACGTGGGAGCATTTATCCAAATGCCTCTCTTGATCTCCATTTAGATACTCCATAAAGGTCTCCCCAAACTTCATTTTTTTTTGCCCTCAATCAGCCCCAAGAAAACCCACATTCGAGAGAGAAGAAATAACCACCAAATTAGCTGCTGCAGCTGCCTTTGTTGGTTATTTCTTTTCTCCCAACCCTTACCCTGTAATGTTTGTTTCAGTCACTCCTTTTGTTTTGGAATGGAACAACACACAGAGGAGTAAGTAATTGAGTTTGAATATGTGAGGAGGAGAAGCAGGCAGAAGGCAGATGCAGACGCAGGGGATGACGAGAAGAAACCGGACGAGGTCGATTGGATGTGAACGGAGCCGCCGCTTTTTCCGGCTGCGAGGTTGCATGAATTACACGTGTACTTCAAATTCACTCGCAGCTGTTAGCTAACCTTGGGCTCAAGTCCATGCACGATGTTGGAAAAACAATTGGAATCCCGGCAGGCCAGAGTCTCAATTGATGGGCCGTAGCCCATGTCAAAGAAAAAACACGGAAACGGCACTCGGTTGGTAGGAAGGATTGAAGGAAGATGCAAATAGTCACAGTTGGGTATGAATCCGACCCAGACTAGAGTCAAACGAATTGCGAAAGCGAGTCAAACATACCCTTTTTTTTTTCTGCTTTTTACTTTTTTTTGGTTGGGTTGGCTGCTGATTAAAAATACTGGCTTAACAGTTACCCCCCTCTTCCTCTTCTGTTTCTCCGGAGATCTTTCTACCAGGAACAGATTCTCAGGAAGGCTGATTCCGGCGATAAAATTCCGCAAAGGTAAAATAATAATAATAATTTTTTTATTGCTCAGCTTCCCTCTGTTTGATAATTGATATGCATGAATTAGCTAGCTACTTCTACTCACCCCAATACCTTATCACTGCTGGTAGATGTGGTCAGGTCGCAAAATAGCCACTGACCGCTCAGCCTCAAAACTGGGTCGCAGACTTGATAAATATGACACTGGTCTGAATTTATTAAAGATTTTTAGTGGGTTGCTTTTGATTTCACCTTCTCAAGTAATTCAACGGCTAATTCTATTCACACGTGAATTCAACATGCTATGATAGATAATAATGTCAACTTTATCTCCATCTAGGATTCTGGGCTTTGGTATTGTGATGAGAAATTTCGATTCTAGGGGGAACGAAGACGAACATAGTCAGGGGAAAGACATAGAAGAGCTGGGCTTTAGACCTAAACTTGGTTTCCCGGGTGCCATCTTTGTGGCTGGAAAGTTGACTTTGTTGTTTAGATTGACGGTTATTGCTTAGACTCGTTGAATTTATCTCCAAAATGATATCAAATGCCAAACCTTTTTTAACTTTCACCCAGATAATAAGCACATTAAAATACCACTATATAATGAAACGTCACTATTTGTGAATCCTTGATTTAAAGTTTCTTAGTTATCTTTTACAAATCTTAGATTGACGGTTAGTAGGGAATCTCACACAGAATTTGCCACTGCTTTACTATGTATACACACATATTTTTGGCTCAAATGCTAAGCTAACTGAAGTGGGGGTCTCTAATCCTCTCTAGTTATGAGAGGACAAGAATGTTGAGCCACCAATTGGATCACTTTTCCTTTTCCTGTCTACATAAGTTTTTGGACTTAGAGTGGAAAGCATGTTAGGATAACATGAGCCACTAATCTCGGAGTCGAAGTAAAAATGGCGACTGCAGTAAGATTTAAGATTTTTTTTTTTTTTTTATTCTCTTCTCTGTTATGTTTTAAGTTAGGGTAATGAACATTAGATGCTACTCAATGGGCATAAGAAACCTTGGAAACATGTCAAGATGTGCCTTACGTAGATAAGAGAAGGTAATCTCCACAATATATATGGAGTTCAAGCAATGAAAAGAGAATAGATGAACTCATCTACATTGAATCCTTTGCTAACTGAATAATGTCTCATTAGCTTAATTACAGACTTTGCTTTATAGCTTGGTTTCAATATTATAATGGGTTGTTTCTTTCTTAGAATTTAATCTCTTTATCCGTTTCTTCCTGTTTTCCTCTTCCACCAACCCCCCCCCCCCCCTCTTTTTTGAGCTTGCATGTTTTGCAGAACTTGGTCAGATTTTGGAATTTGTATTGCAGGAATGTGAATTTTTAAACAAATTTGGAACTATCGTATGTGGAGTGGTCTTTCGACATTGATGTTTGTCCTCAACTAATTAGTAGATTGACCACTTAGAAATAAAATCCCAGCTATAACCTATTCGAAAGAAAATCAGAGTTGCAAAGTTTCTACAATCGTTTTAAAGATCATACTCATTGTTCTCTGTCTGAGTATTGGATAGGTGTGCTTCCAATGGCAAAGCAGAAACAGCACCAGCTTGTTTCTACGCCTGCAAGGAAGAAAAAGAGGCCAGCTGCTCGAGAAGTGGACTTTGCAAGTGCAGATGGTTGGATGGTTGTCAAGAAGCAAAGAATCACCATTTTGATCCCACCATTGCCAGTGACTCAGCAGTTTACGGTGCCTAATGCAGAAGAAAGCCAACCACAAGTGAGCCTGAGAAACACTATTAATGCCCAGTCAGAGTGTTCAGACAAGACGTACTCCCAGAAGCATTCAGTTTCTCAAAGAGAGAAATCCTGGTCACTGGCTCCTGATAGTGCTATTCCAACTGCTAAAATGGCTCATCCTCCTCGACCCACCCCGTTGTTCCCAAAGCTATCTAATCCAAGACGTTCTATATCTTATGATAATCCACAAATTAGCAATATCAGAGATCAGAAGTCAGTTGGTTTGTTCAGTGCTATGAAAGTGAGGAAACCAGCATTGATATTTGGTGACAGAAAGCCATTGCTGAACAGAAGAATGAGGACTATAAATATTGAGAAAAAGCTTCAAAGGGCTGGCGGTTTAAGCAGTTGGTTGGTCTCATTGGGCCTTGAACGTTTTGTAAAAATTTTTCGGCAGAAGAATGTGAGTAAATTCCAGTTGGCAAATCTGACGATGAAGAAGCTCAAGGATATGGGTGCAGATGCTGTTGGTCCCCGGAGAAAGCTGATGCATGCGATTGACTGCCTCTGCCAACCGTATTGTTTTGAGCGGTTTTGAAATCTATTCATCACGTAGTTGACTATAAAACTGGGAAATGAAACTCACCTGATATGATTACAAGACTACTTGCAGATGCAGTATGTGAAGCATCAAAAGACCTAAACTAAAACAGATTGGGATTACTACTCTGTCTGTACATACTTGTAGATTGGCATCAAGAATTTTGTCTCTTCATTACTTGTGCCGCAGATAAAGTTTATATCTAATAGATGTTGATTTGATTTAGTAGAAGTGAACATCGAAAAGGGAAAGAGAATGAATAGAAGCACCCCCTCCCCCGTCCAAAATGGAGTCAAAAGTTAGATGTGTTTGATAAAACCTTTTTTTATTTTGTAAAACAACGTGTCTCCTCATTCACTCCGGTAATAAGAGTCCTCAGCTTTATGATAGTGTTACGTCTTATTAGAGGTGGCAATTTGTCCCAAGTCTCAATGGGTTATCCATGCCCATGGAGACTTTGGGCGGAATGGGTACTGAAATTTGATATTGGGTTTAAAATGGGACAAATTCTAATGGTACTTATTAATTGATGAAAAATTTTGGGAAATACTTGGGTACCCATTGGATTCAAATGGCAAAGGCTCCGTTTGGATTAGCTACTTTTTGGGGGTATTTTTGAAATATTTTATTGTAGTAGTGTATATGAAAAATTTTTACTATAAAATTTTTTTGAAATATTTGATATACTAATATGGATGGGATGTTTTTTGAATTATTGTATATTACTGTAACATTGTACTTGAAAATTTTATTTTTTGAAAAAATAGCCAATCCAAACGGAGTCTTAGATTCAAAAATTATCTTTAACAATTTTTATAGTCATACCAGCGAATATAATCTAGTAGTTTTCTTAGTCATTATCCACAAGAATTTTCAACATTTCAGTCAGTTTAGACCTGTCATCCTTGGACAATGATGAGGATAAATATTCAACACCCTGAATACCTTGGCCATCTTGATATATGTTGGAATATGGCTGTATATCTATCTTTTCCTTCATTTGTTAATCCAATTTTTTGTGGGAATCCTGAGTATAAAGCATTTGCATGTTTATTTAATAAAACTAAAAGAAATTTAATAAATCAAAATATTAAAATTATATAAAAAATAAAAAATGAATTAAAGGAAAAAAAATGTAGAAAATAGATTTGGATATTGGGCAGGATCAATCTAGACCCATCCCAAAGTGATCTCGCCCAAGTTAGTCCCAAAACACATATGGGTAAGATTAGACCCAAACTCATATGACTCGATTCCATCTCAAACCCAAGCAAATCCCGTCCATTTTGCCTCCTCCACGTCTTATTATGAGAACTAAGGTGGCGTTTGGTTCGCACATCGGATTCGGATTCGGATTCGGAATCGGAATCGGATATCCTGACTTTGGAATGAGGTCATTCATTCCAATACATTTGTTTGGTTCAAGTACCTGGAATGTGTGTCATTACTATAGTTGATGTTTGGTTCGTCGACTCTTTCGGAATGGAATATAATAAATATATTATAAACCACATCGTAAATGATAGTTATTGGCTCTTTGTAAATGGGATATAAGAAATTTTCACTAATTAAATATATTAGTATAAATGTATTAGTAAATTTAGTCTAACTAATTAATAATTTCTATTAGTAAACATGTATAATTATTAAAATAATTGATAATATTATTTATATTACATCAATTAATATATATTATATAATACATATAACTAATAATATTATTATTATAAGTTTGTAACTAATTAAATTAAATATTATATATATAATTAAATATAAATATACAAATGTTATAATATAAATATATAATTATAATTATATAATATATACAAATATTAATTATACTACTATTTTATATAAATATAATATATATTACATATTAAATATAGTTATTATTATATATTATTATATTTAAAATAATAATTATAATTATATAACTTATTAATATTACATACATGTATATATTATAATTATATGCACATATAATATACATATAATATACATAATTTATAATATATATTATATAGGTATAATTATATTTAACTAAATAATTATAATATATAATTATATAATATAATAATAGCATTATTATAAGTTTGTAACTAATTAAATTAAATATTATATATATAATTAATTATAATTATACAAATGTTATAATATAAATATATAATTATAATTATATAATATATAAATATTAATTGTACTAATATTTTATATAAATATAATGCATATTAATATTAAATATAGTTATTATTATATTTAAAATAATAAATATAATTATAGTTATATAATTTATTAATATTATATACATGTATATATTATAATTATATGCACATATAATATACATTTATAAATATACATATATATTATGTGAGAACCCGTAAATTTTTCTAATTTTATCTTATTTATTTTATTTTCTCGCGTGTATTTTTCTTCATTATACCCTACTATTTTGATTTTTCAGAGATTTTATAAGTAAATAGAGTTTTTAAATCATTTACCTAGGTTAAGTTAGTTCATGATAAGTGTGAAGTGTATTATTGACGTGGGACCCGCTAGTGCAGTAAATGCGATATATTTTTGACAATTTGTTGGAGTTTTGTATCAAGTGATATTATTTTATAAGGTGTTAGGAGATAATTAGAGGTTATCTAGATAGATTAACCTTCGGTAGACAAAAGGATAAGATTAAGCATAGAAAAGGGCAAGTGTCATGAAACTATTGGAAGGTGGATTTTGACTTACTATTCATCACCTTTACCAAATACCAAATTTAACCAAAATCATCTTCATTCTTCATGCTTCTTGGCCGAACACATTGAGAGAGAAAAGAGAGAAAACCTTTCATTTTGTCACTTCAATTCTTGTCCAAATCTTGAGTTTCAACCATTAACATCTCAAATCACTCCATAAAAACTCTTTGCTAGGAAGGATTCAAGTGGTTGGTGGAGTTGTTTTGGAAGAAAGAAACCTAAGCTACTACATTTCTTGAGGTATTAAGGTATGGTGTGTACAAATTCATAGTTTGTTCTTAATAATGGTTTATTAGTGGCTTTTTGTGGCTAAATATGATGATTTGTAGTAGGTTTGATGGTTGGAAGTGGAGTTTTGATGGATTCTTGATTTATTATTGATTTTTCTGTTTTTATATAGAAATTATTGTTTAGTCATGGATTGATGGTTTGTTATAGTGTAAAATGGAGTTGGTATATGTTGGATATGATTGGTTGCGAAAAATTTCTGGTTTGGTGCGAAAATTCCAGTTTAGGGTTTCAACTAACCCTGTTCTGCCCGTTTCTGTTCGGCCATGATGGAGGCCGAATTGGTCTTAGGTTAAAACATAAAAGTTGTAGGAAATGATGTTTTATAGCTGTCTGTAAAATTTCAACTCAATCCGAGTACTGTAGCATATGAAAAGATAAAAATACCCCTAATTGCCATAGGTAGAGTTCGGTAGACAGTGTTGACATTTCACCAATCTGACCGTGTCTGTTCACCCTGATTCGTACTGAATTAGCATTTGGCCAAAACACGGAAGTTGTAGTGCTACGTCTTAGCTTTCCAACGGCTCTAAAAACGCCTCAATCGGACTTCGGTAGCCTGAGTTATATTCTTTTAAGTATAGTGCAGTTAACTAGTCTGATTGTGAGACTCTAGTTCTGTAATTTGAAATTTTGATCTGGCTACACTATGAACTGGACTGAGTGCTCTTCATCAAAATTGTAGCCCTTTATCTTAGCTTCGAAACGGTATAAATTTCACACCAATTCGATAAGCATAGTTTCGGTTGTGTCCGATACGCTAAGCGACGTCAAATCTGTCTTTTGTTTTAGAAACTACACTTTATTTCCGGACATTTTCCTAACTTGATTTTGGTACTTGTACGACTTTGAACGTATTGAACGGCTATTGAAATGAGATTATTTTGTGTGTGACATTGGGGCTGATTTGAGGGCAAATGAAGCCATGATGGCTGGAAAAGTAAAGAAATTTAGGGGAAAATGTTGTCCAATCTGCTAGGCCGTCTGATTCCTTTAAATTGGAGTTGCATTGTGGTAGAATGAGGGGGTTTGGGGTTGTTTGTAACTGTCGTACCAACTGTTATCCGTTTGCCCAAAAATTTCATTTTTATTCTTTTGTACTCGTATATAACTTGGAGAGGCACCCGATTAGTAATCAAGTCTCACTTGAGCATTCCGTTTACTTGGTTTTGGATGTGGAAACTTCAACTACTTTACCTTTATTATTCTTAGGGTTTCACGGTGATTAAGGCCACTTTGGGTGAAAATTTTAAAGTACCTGTACTTGCACTGGTGAGTGTACCACTCCCCTCATTTGTTGCTTAACTTGGTTTCTGCACCTGTAATCTGTGATTTGAATGACTGTACTATCTGTTTATTCTGTTTGAGACGAGGGTGTACTTTATCACACTCATTCTCTTGTCTGTCTATATGCCTATTTATTGTGTGTAATCTGTTATCTGTATCTGAGTCTGTTCGGACGTCGTTTGGAGGCTGGTATCCAACGACCTTTCTGTGACCTCTGAACTCAACACCTGTAGTTAGTTACTCGAGTCGGACCGGCAAGGGCCTGATCGATTAGATACCGAACCACGGTAGTCTGTATTTGGGAATCTTTGGGTATTGAGACTCTTGATTCCGGTATACTCAAGTATTACTACTTCTGTTTCTGTTGAGGTGTTCGGATCCGGTAAGGGGTATGTTTGGTGGACGAAATTTGGTGTAAAGTGGAGTCTACGGACATGTTGGTTCTATATACGTCTACGGAGAGTCAACGGGGTTGGATCAAGTCCTGCCATGGAAATCTGGCTCCTGAGAGCTACCTGTATCCTTCCTATTTGAATCATTGTGTCTAATTGCTTTACTTCATATCTGGCATGTATACCTGATCGGTTAAAAGTGAAATGCTAAGATTTGATTGCTATTATTTTGGTACCTCATTGAGCGTAAACTCACCCCCTTCCCTTATCTTTGTTTTCCTTTCAGGAGCAAATTTTGAATCCATGATCTTGGAAGAAATGGTCGAGCTAGTGTAATTAATATTTTGTTAAGCTCTTTTGCAACCGAAACCCGAATCGTATTTTAAGTATATGAATACTTTGGCTTGTATTTTAGTATAGTTAATTTGTCAAAGACTCCAATGCAAATATATGTATAAGTGTTTAACATTGTCTATTAAATGTATTCCATTGAAACTATGATTTTATGATTTGGTAAGCATGTTCTCACCTTAGTAGTTTCCGATTGTTCGTTTTCTTTGGATACTATCTCGCGTGCTATGTTGGGTTTGTGTGATTCGACTCCGTAGTCCTGGCAAGAGTTGGGCAGGCCGCAGGCGGTCCGCCGAACCCTTTGGTTCACCTTAGGGTGAGGTGGGGCTGTCACAGGTGGTATCAGAGCTGTTTCGCGTGGTTTCTGCGCGGAGTGAGTTTGGGTCAAGTGGTGTTATGGTTCTGATTTCGTGAATGTGTCTAAAGGTATAAGTGCTCTTTTGAGCATAAGTTATGAACCGTGCAAGTTATAAGTGTAAAAATCTTTATCATAGTACCTGATGAAGTTATATATGTATGTCGGGTAGGAATCGTTACTATGGATGATTTACTCTTGGGACCGGCCGACTTGAGTTGTGAATTATCCTATTTGGAGATTTTTGTGCCCAACTACTAAATAGATGAGAGTCTAGGTTAGAAAGGACTTGGACGAACTAGACATTTGATTCTATGGAATTTCATGTGATTTGTTCGGGTGTTAGTAAGCATGATTAACCTGGGTTAAGATATAAATTATGGTATTCTCGTAGATTATTGATGGAGGCCTAGAGGGGAAATAGCTTTTCGTTAGTTGCTTTTGTGTTTTTGACCTAGTTCGTCTATAGTATTTTTAGGTGACTCCACTACCTTCATGGATCTCTTTTGGTTGTATCTTGCTGACTGCTACTGTGTGACCGGTTCGGTACAGTTGTGTTATATACATATGCTTTTGATCTGTGTGTACCTCTTATTACTTGTTTATACCTATAATTATCTTTAATGTTATATTTTCGCTTCGACCCTAGATTGGTTAGACCAATGGAGGGTACTCGTAGTAGACTAGATCGTGGGCGCGGACGTAAGAAACCCTTGAATGAAAGGGGTAATCGAGAACCAATACCTGAACCAAATCTTGAACCTAGGGTTGACCCAAATATTCAAGTAGCCGCTGCTATCCAGCGCATGACTGATCTGCTAGCCCATGTAGTGAAACACCAGGGACAGAACCCTAATCCTCAACCTGGAAATCTTGGTAACCATATAGAGGGCGAGGATAGAGCTCTTGAAAGATTTCAGAAGTTCTACTCACCAAAATTTCTTGGAGGCCCTGATCCTGACGTGGCTGAGAGGTGGCTGAAAAAGATGATCGGTATTTTTGCCGCGTTACACTGCACTGAGTAGAGACAGATAACATTTGCTGTCTTTCAACTGGAGGGAGCAGCCCGTTCTTGGTGGAATATTATAAGACTTAAATAGGAACGAGAACAAACACCGAGAACGTGGGCGAACTTCATGAGGGAATTCAACGCCAAGTTTTTCTCTCCTCTAATCCAAGAAAAGAAGGAAGATGAATTCATTCGACTCCGTCAAGGAACCCAAACTGTAGTCGAGTATGAGAGTCAATTTACTCGGTTATCTAAATTTGCTTCCGAACTGATTGTAACCGAGCAAAGGCGGATAAGGTGTTTTGTCCAGGAACTCAATGTTGAGACTCAGAAGGACCTGGCGGTAGCCCAACTTAGCGCCTTTAGTGATGCTGTGGAGAAAGCCCAGCGGGTTGAACATGCATTGTTACATGTGAGGAACTTTCAAGCTAAGAAAATGGGCTTTCCTGAGAATAGTTCCGAGCAAGAGGGTAAAAGTACACCCTCTGAGATTGAAAAGGGAAACGGGGAAATACGACAACCGGGGATGTCAAGTGGTGTCTCACCGGGAGGTTCGGTCTCTGCTACTCGTGGACCCTGTGGATATTGTGGAGGGCCAAATCATACGGAAGGAAATTGTTGGAAGAAAGAAGGAAAGTGTTTGCGATGTGGAAGTGCCGATCATCGGATTGCTGACTACCCAATTCGATTGCGAAAAGGAAAAGGGACCCCGCAACCAACTAAAACTAACTCTGGACAGTCGGAAGAGGAAAGCGCTGGATCGAAGGTACCGACTCGGGTGTATTCTCTAGAGCACCATCAGGTCCCTGACTTGTTTGAGAACGTAGAAGATACAATCCGTTAGTTATCTTAGATTTTGATAGATCCCGTTGATAAGAAAATTTCGAGGACGAAATTTCTTTAAGGGGGAGAGAGTGTGAGGACCCGTAAATTTTTCTAATTCTATCTTATTTATTTTATTTCCTCGCGTGTATTTTTCTTCATTATACCCTACTATTTCGATTTTTTAGAAATTTTATAAGTAAATAGAGTTTTTAAATCATTTTTCTAGGTTAAATTTGTTCATGATAAGTTTGAAGTGTATTATTGGCGTGGGACCCCCTAGTGCGGTAAATGCGATATATTTTTGACAACTTGTTGTAGTTTTGTATCAAGTGATATTATTTTACAAGGTATTAGGAGATAATTAGAGATTATCTAAATAGATTAACCTTTGGTAGATAAAAGGATAAGATTAAGCATCGAAAAGGGCAAGTGTCATGAAACCATTGGAGGGTGAATTTTGACTTACTATTCATCACCTTTACCAAATACCAAACTTGACCAAAATCATTTTCATTTTTCATGCTTCTTGGCCAACACATTGAGAGAGAAAAGAGAGAAAACCTTTCATTTTGTCACTTCAATTTTTGTCCAAATCTTGAGTTCCAACCATTAACATCTCAAATCACTCCATAAAAACTCTTTACTAGGAAGGATTCAAGTGGTTGGTGGAGTTGTTTTGGAAGAAAGAAACCTAATCGACTACATTTCTTGAGGTATTAAGGTATGGTGTGTACAAATTCATATTTTGTTCTTAATAATGGTTTATTAGTGGCTTTTGTGGCTAAATATGTTGATTTGTAGTAGGTTTGATGGTTGGAAGTGGAGTTTTGATGGATTCTTGATTTATTATTGATTTTTCTGTTTTTATATAGAAATTATTGTTTAGTCATGGATTGATGGTTTGTTATAGTGTAAAATGGAGTTGGTATATGTTGGATATGATTAGTTGCGGAAAATTTCTGGTTTGGTGTGAAAATTCCAGTTTAGGGTTTCAACTAACCATGTTCTGCCCGTTTCTGTTCGGCCATGATGGAGGCCGAATTGGTCTTAGGTTAAAACATAAAAGTTGTAGGAAATGATGTTTTATAATTGTCTGTAAAATTTCAACCCAATCCAAGCACTGTAGCATGTGAAAAGAGAAAAATACCCCTGACTGCCATAGGTAGAGTTCGGTGGACAGTGTTGACATTTCACCAATCTGACCGCGTCTGTTCACCCTGATCCGTACTGAATTAGCATTTGGCCAAAACACGGAAGTTGTAGTGCTACGTCTTAGCTTTCCAACGGCTCTAAAAATGCCTTAATCGGATTTCGATAGCCTGAGTTATTGTCATTTATGTATTGTACGGTTAACTAGTCTGATTGTGAGACTCTGGTTCTATAATTTAAAATTTTGATCTGGCTACACTATGAACTAGACTGAGTGGTCTTCATCAAAATTGTAGCCCTTTATCTTAGTTTAGAAACGGTATAAATTTCACACCAATTCGATAAACGTAGCTTCGGTTGTATCTGATACGCTAAGCGACGTCGAATTTGTCTTTTGTTTTAGGGTCTAAACTTTATTTCCGGACATTTTCCTAACTTGATTTTGGTACTTGTACGACTTTGAGCCTATTGAACGACTATTGAAATGAGATTATTTTGTGTGTGACATTGGGGCTGATTTGAGGAAAAATGAAGCCATGATGGCTGGAAAAGTAAGAAAATTTAGGGAAAAATACTGTCCAATCTGCTAGGCCATCTGATTCCTTTAAGTTGGAGTTGTATTGTGGTAGAATGAGGGGGTTTGGGGTTGTTTGTAACCCTCGTACCAACTGTTATCCGTTTGCCCAAAAATATTATTTTTATTCTTTTGTACTCGTATATAACTTGGAGAGATATCCGATTAGTAATCGAGTCTCACTTGTGCATTCCGTTTACCTGATTTTTGATGTGAAAATTTTAACTATTTTACCTTTGTTATTCTTAGGGTTTCACGGTGATTAAGGCCACTTTTGGTGAAAATTTTGAAATACCTGTACTTGCACTGGTGAGTGTACCACTCCTCTCATTTGTTGCTTAACTTGGTTTCTGCACCTGCAATCTGTGATTTGAATGATTGTACTATCTGTTTATTCTATTTGAGACGAGGGTGTATTTTATCATACTCGTTCTCTTGTCTGTCTGTATACCTATTTACTGTGTGTAATCTGTTATCTATATCTGAGTCTGTTCGGACATCGTTTGGAGACTGGTATCCAACGACCTTTCTGTGACCTCTGAGCTCAACACATGTAGTTAGTTACTCGAGTCGAGTCCGCACGGGTCTGGTCGATTTGATAATGAACCACGGTAGTCTGTTTCTGTGAATTTTTGGGTATTGAGACTCTTGATTCCGGTATACTCGAGTATTATCACTTCTGTTTCTGTTGAGGTGTTCGGACTTGGTAAGGAGTATGTTTGGTGGACGGAATTTGGTGTAAAGTGGGGTCTACGGACATGTTGGTTCTATATACGTTGACGGAGAGTCAACGGGTTTGGATCAAGTTCTATCATGGAAATCTTACTCCTGAGAGCCACTTGTATCCTTCCTATTTGAATCATTGTGTCTAATTGCTTTATTTCATATCTGGCATGTATACTTGATCGGTTAAATGTGAAATGCCAAGATTTGACTGCTATTATTTTGGTACCTCATTGAGCGTAAGCTCACCCCTTCCCGTTATCTTTGTTTTTCTTTCAGGAGCAAATTTTGAATCCATGATCTTGGAAGAAAGGGTCGAGCTAGTGTAATTTATATTTTATTAAGTTCTTTTGTAATCGAAACCTGAATCGTATTTTAAGTATATGAATACTTTGGCTTATATTTTAGTCTAGTTAATTTGCCAAAGACTCCGATGCAAATATATGTATAAGTGTTTAACCTTGTCTATTAAATGTATTCCGTTGAAACTATGATTTTATGGTTTGGTAAGCATGTTCTCACATTAGTAGTTTCCGATTGTTCGTTTTCTTTGGGTCCTATCGCGCGTGCTATATTGGGTTTGTGTGATTCGACTCCGTAGTTCTGGCGAGAGTTGGGCGGGCGGTCCGCCGAACCCTTTGATTCTCCTTAAGGTGAGGTGGGGCTGTCACACATTATAAATATATTATTATATAATATTAATAAATTTATAATATATATTATATAAATATAATTATATTTAACTAAATAATTATAATATATATTTATATAATATACTAATATTATAATAAAATATTATAATTATAATATATTATATATATGTATATATTCTAACACAAATATAAATATATAATATCATATAAATATTAATTATACTAAATATTATGTAATTATAAGATTTTGGAATCACACTTGGGTTTTGGACAAAACCCACCCTTTTACTAAGGGATGGAGGGATGCCAAATTTTTAGAAATCATTCCAAAATTTCAATTCCCATGCCAGTGAACCAAACACCAACTATGAAATTTATTCCATTACTTCATTTCGATACCCTTTTACTAAACGCCCCCTAATTTTAACTCCTTGAATTCATTAGGATGCCATATGCAGCCTGTTGATACTTGTTGGTTATTTTGGTTGATTGAGGAGGACCCAACTATGGGTCTGGCCTACTAAATCGGCTTACATACTGTTAGAGAGGATTGGAAATAAGAACTAGCTATTCTCCATTTCTTGCAGGTCCAACAATGCTAGTTTGATTGGCACCTCATTTCCCACTTTGCCTACTGCAAAATTGGCAAAGTTGTCGATGGTAAGCTGCTTTTGTGGATTGGTCTCCCCTTCAATATGGTAATTGATGAACATGGTACTCAGACGGCTCTAGTTTTTTTGGATAGATACATTATGCATGCCTTACATCAGAATCTTTCCAAATATTTCGCGAGGAAAAGCATCTTTCATGATTGTGTAATTTGGAGGTTATCTTTTTCAGGTGAATGCCCCCGGTTGGAAGCTCGTGGGTAATGCTTTTCCCACTCACCGAGCATCAACGTCCACGCTCGATTGATAGTGATTTTGGGATGCTTTTTGGCACGAAAATGCAATTATGCAAAGGTGAGATTGGATTGATTCTCGTTGCTTTTGACACAAATGGTTGCATCCCATAGCAGATGAATAAAAATCAAGGAAAAGTTTCGAGTCTTTTTCGGCCTTTGTGCCAATACAATAAGCTTCAAGTCTCTTTCCTGGACAAAGCCCTGGCAAATTCCCTTTTACGGTGCGCTCAGAGCCACACATCCGGTATTCCGTGTATCGTTCCAATATGAAATTAAATTCATTTCCAAGACCAGCAGCGCCAGCCATACTGATCCATCCGGTCTTTTTCTTTCTTTCTTTCCTTTCTTTTCTTAATGATCACTCCAAAGTGGCACTAGGAACCAAAGTATGTTCTTGTCCTGCCTTAGCATAACTTGATTCTATAATTACTCTTTTTTTAAAATAAAAAAGAAGACGTTTTTAAATCCTCCTGCTTGCTTTTTTTTAAAAAAAAAAATTAATTTCTGTGTTCCATAGTTATCGAGTAAAAGATAGTAGTAGTTTTTTCCCCCAAACTATTTCTGCCAAGTAGCCTTTTGCTTTTCCAAACTTTTATGCCTAAATCTTCATCCATTATCCTCTCAGCCTTAGGTGTTATTTAATTTAATGAGAAATAGCCAGCAATAAGAACTGGCTGCAATGAACATATGTAGTGGCAGTCGATTCCATGCTTGACACATTGCAAGCAACAGAATCCAGAGCGGGGCCAACCCAAAATTTTGTCTTTGCAGCAACTACTACTCCCTACCAAAAAAAGGTGCTAAGCGCTGACTGTCAAATGATGTAAAAAAATAAAAATATATTATTTGCACTCCAAAATAATTCTTTGACACTTTTTTTTTTTTTTTGGGGGGATGAACACTTCATCTATCTTTCTACGCTTAATAAAATGCTAAAATGATCGGGGATATTTTTAGAATGCAAAGACTACTTGCAGTCAAAAGATGCTCGGCAAAAGTTTACAAGATATATTGCTCCTCCGAAGTCCAAACATTTACTTGTAGGATGCGTTTGGGTGATTTACTATTTGTAAAAAAAAAATTATTACATCATAAGTATATTTTTCAATCACTTTTAAATATTTTTAATCATCATTGTATCTCACATGCATCACATCAGAAAAAAAAGTATTACAGTATTTTTTCAAAAAATATCTCCTATCTAAACAAAATATCTCCTATCTAAACACAGTTACTTTAATAATGGGGAAAGAAAAGGAAGAAGAAAGTGGCACTTGGCTTCCATGAGAGAGATATTAATATCCTCCCTCAAATAAAAGTTGAGATATTTACAAAGTGACATTTTGACCTAAAAAAAAGGTTGAGATATTTAGAAAGGATTATTTGATACACATACTCTAAATAAAATGGGAAGCTCTTTTTTTTTTCTGTTAATGGGTGTGTAACAATTTATCTATTTACTTTTTTTTCATTAAAAAAATGGGTAATATAGAACGATGGGCCATGAGATTTGTTCATTTTCCATCGTTTTTGGTTCACAGTAACTCGACAATTCTCCATGGGAATGCAAGCTGCGCCAGAAATGGCCCATTAAAGTTGTGGGCCTCCGAAGCTGTTTGGAATTGGTAAAATCAGAGAGGGTAAATTGGCAATTGACCCGACAGGACGTACACGGTACACTCTCTGCACTTCCTGGAAGCACCTGAAACTAGCCACGCCGCCACCACTAGTCACTAGTCACTACCACCACTACAGACTACAGTCAATCGCTTCTTAGGCCAGCACAAGTTCACAAAGACAAAGACAGGTCACTTTTTTTTTTTTCTTTTGTAGAAGACTTGTGTTTTCGAATTTTACTGTTGATATAGGATCGTATTAATCGACAATTTGTTATAATTTTGTTTCAATAAATTCAGTGACATAAATAGACAATTAGACATTATTGTTCTTATCTGAGTGGAGAAAATAACTGAAAATATATAGCATGGTGTTACAAAATGTGCATGCATGTGTTTCAAGAATTAAAGCAACAATTCTTGTAAATAGCTAAAAAAAAAAAAGGTGAAAATGTGAAGCTAAGATATTGGAAAAAATTACTATAAGCAATCTATATGATCTTGAGAGGATATTTAGAATTACGGTGATGATAGGAGTTGAATTTATTTTAATATATATATATATATTAAAAAAAAAAAAGTCACCGCTTCTGAGAAAAGCAGAGTCCATTCCGTGTTCATGTTGATGTTGATGTTGATAATGGATGTTTTTATCGTTCCATGCATGAACTCGGCCCGGACCGTACATGCTACAACAGCAGCATGCATCATGCATCCGGCTCATCTCCTCTCTCCCCATCCCTCTTTAACTTAAAAGCTTTTCATTTTGCTAAGAACTTTGTAGTAGTACGATGTTCGAATTTACTAAATTAGGTAAATTTCTTCCTCTTTGGATAATACTACTAATCCTTTTAATTTTGGTAAAATTTCATACGCGATTTTGATCTCATATTAAATGATGTGATTCAGACAATTTCTCTGAACTCTTTTTTTAAAAAAATATCAGGACTTGATACCAAAAACTACTACTACTACATAACTAATAGTTAACCAACGAGCTTTAACTCAGTGGTCACAAAAAAGGGATTAAAAAAATCTCTTCTTCAGAGTTATAGGATAGGGATTTCAAATTTCACTTGTTGTGAAAAATATTCGAAGGAGGTGTCAAGTTAACCTTTTTAGTTTAGTCGGGTTTGTGTTGTACCCGTAAAAAAAACGTAACTAATAATTGTAGCGAGGTAACGAAAAAAACTCTATTGGACAGTTGCAAATTGAATAATATTTATTTAAATAATATTTTGCTTTTATCATGAACATATTTTCCAATCCACATTTTTATATTTTTAATTATCTTTTTATCATCACATATACATTATTATATCACAAAAAGTGTTACATTAATTTTCTTAAATAATATTTTATCCAAGCACACTCAAACTGCTGCTGTGCATAAAAGTAGGACTATTAAAAATAAAATTTTAAAAAACAAAGCGTAGTAAATCAGGATGTTAGCGGGTCGGATCAGGCTGGTGATGAACAGTTGAGGGCAACATGATTTTAGATCTTCAACAAATTAATTATGGTGTTTAGGCATTGCTTTGATTGTCAATGGCTTATGGGGGAGGGCAGCTTAAACCTAAAGGCTTTTGTAACGCAATTTCTGAGCAGCTTGATTTATAAGTATAATTTATTTACACATGCCACTTTAATCAAATACTGATTTTAATTTTTCCTGTGACTTTAGCAACCACTAGAAAAATTTAATCTATGATTCTTTAACAAAGCTAGTAGCTGGTAGAGTACTATTGAATTAAAACCCAGTGTAACTTCTTTCATCAATACATACAAAAGCAATTAGTAGCAGTAGTATGTATGCAGGAGTCTTTAATTATCTTCCATAATCACACACACACACACACACACTACTGCTTTCTATACATACTGCACATGCCAGCTGACAAATGTTTGCAGAGTGCAGCAAAGAAGATTAACTGAGACAACCGACTTAAAAGCCTTCCTTCTTCTTGAATCCCCACAACGATTCCACCATTTCCACCACCCCCACCACCGCCGCCGCCGCCTTTTCACTTGCTACTTGTAGTTTTTAGTACTATTGTATTTTCCCACAAGTCATAATGCTTCATAAAAACAACATTACCAAAATGGTTTTCCCTTCCATATCATCCTTCTCCTTTCTATTTATTCTTGCCTTCTTCCTCCTCCTCACTCTTTACACCACCCTCCACCGCCCCACCACCACCGCCACCCCCTCAAACAAACTTCACCAGAACGACAGGCCTCATTCCCTTCACTACCAGAACATCTTCCTTTCTTCTGCCAGTAACTACACCCTCGCCACCTACCTCCGCCACCTCACCCTCCAACCCCACCTCGCCGGCACACCTCCCTCTCTCCAGACAACCCTTTACGTCAAGTCCCATTTCGAAGCTCTCGGGCTCGAAACCCACGTCTCTAACCACACCGTCCTTCTCTCCTACCCTTCTTTCTCCTCTCTTACTGCCCACTTTAGCAACGGCTCCTCCCTTGACCTTCCTTTGTCCGAACCCGGATTCTCCGGCGTCGTGAAGGCTTACCATGCCTACTCTCCCTCCGGGTCGGCTTTGGGTCAACCCGTGTTTCTCAACTACGGGAGAGAGCAGGACTACATTGCGCTGCGGGGGCTCGGGGTGCAGTTTAAGGGCTGCATTGGAATCGTCCGGAGAGGCGCCGGGTTGTCGAGAAATGCAGCGGTGGAGAAGGCGGCAGCGCACGGGGTGGCGGCGGTGCTAATGTACACCGAGGGAGAGAAATTCGCAGGGGTGGAGAGAGGGACTGTGATGAAGGGGTTGGGGGACCCATTGAGCCCCGGGTGGTGGGCTGGGGTCCAGGGCGGTGAGAGGTTGAGGTTAAATGACTCGCAGTTGAACGAAAGGTTTCCGGCTATTCCGTCGATGCCGGTGTCGGCTGATACGGCCGAGATCATATTGAGTTCGATGGAGGGGGCACCCTTGCCCCAAGAGTGGAGGGAAAATCTAAAGAGTAATAAAATTGGACGCGTTGGGCCAGGCCCCGTTTTGCTCAACTTTACATATCTGGTGAGTTGGTGGCATGGTAATACTACTTTATTTTCGTTTGTTAGGATAGTAAATGGCCAGTTGTGACGTATGAATGTTGATCTGTTGAGTAGTTGTTTGTCTGAGTGTGTGATATATGGGGAGTTTTTTTTTTTTTTTTTTTTAAAGACGATGGATGATAGTAATTAGAATTTGTATGATATGTTTGACTGCTTTTCTGGTGGTTAGGATGCATATAGCTTTCCTTGTTTGCGTTCTGGATTTGGGTTTTCTAACCGTTAATCGATTCTTGAAGTTTGACTTTTGATGGAATACTTTAGCTTGTATAGCTCCTTCAGAATTTCATTGAACTTAATTAGTTTAAGTTTTGGGCTGTGTAATTTTTTGACTATCATTGGGTCATCTCGTCATCAAATTTCATTTAGTAGCACTTAGCGCAGAGCTTCTGAGCTTGCTACTACCCTACAAGGCGAACATCTAAGAATTCTGCATTTGGGAATCTTTCGAAGAACTTGTATTTTGGTGCACAATATGCTGCACTAGTCCTTGCTGAGTAATAATCTTATATACTGGTAAAGTAAATGGATACCATTTTGATAAGTAAAAGGAGATACACTTTGTACTTGTTACTCTGCACCAAATTTCTAATCTGAATATGGCATCTCTAGCTATTAATCAATTAGGATTGGAAATTTAACTTATCTCTTCATTAAAAGTGCTCTGACAGTGGAGCAAAAGCTGCAAGAAGCAATATTACTGAACGTTTTTTTGTCTTTCAGGGTGAGAAGAAGATGGAAACAATTCATAATATTTTTGCAGTCATCAGAGGATCAGAAGAGCCTGATCGCTTTATAATTCTCGGCAATCATAGAGATGCATGGACTTATGGAGCTGTTGATCCTAACAGCGGAACTTCTGCCCTACTAGAGGTTGGCCGTCGGTTTGCTCTTCTGATGCGTTTGGGTTGGAGTCCTCGAAGAACCATCGTCTTTGGCAGTTGGGATGCAGAAGAGTTTGGTATGGTAGGTAATATTCTATCTACAATCTTACTGGCCTCTACAATTGGTGTATGTCAATAGTAGGAAAATTCTATGACATGCACCATTGAGCTTTAACTAGTTAAAATTGTCATTTATGTAAAGTCTCTATGAAATTAGGAATTTACATTGTAGGCAAAGCACTTGACTAGCCTTATCCTATCAGCTGAAGGCAAATGTTTTAAAATTCTTTAGCAAGTATGTAGTATGCGTAGAAAACACGGTCCCAAAGTGTTCACACAAGAAAAAAAAAAATCTTGTGTCCTTTTTCACTTATCCTGTGAACTGAGTGGGGATATGTGGTGGAATGCTCGTGAGGTTTTCTGATGTTTTGTTGGATGCTGGGTCTATTCAGCTATTTACTGAAAAGCTTTTTGCTGCAAAATTGCACAATAAGGAAGAGACTATAATCCTGCTTCATAGTAGTTTATTCTGTACTGGATGGCCTACAACTATAATGCTGAATCCAGAAAACACACATGCACACAAGCAAGTGCACGCACACAGACTCTCTCTCTATTTTGAAATTCCTTAGTTTTTATATTTGTGGATAGTTACAAACTTTTGGAAACCATCAAATTAAGTATCTTGATATTCTTTCCAATTATCATTAATGACTCATTTGGCTATGTATTTATGGTTTCAGATAGGGTCTACTGAATGGGTGGAAAAGAATTTAGTGAGCCTGGGCTCTAAAGCCGTAGCTTACCTTAATGTGGATTGTGCTGTTCAAGGGCCTGGGTTCTTTGCTGGTGCAACTCCTCAGTTAGATGATCTTCTCTTTGAGGTCACAAAGAAGGTAAGTAGGGAGCTCAACTGTGAGGAGTTGCTTATCTCGTCAGTTGGAATATTTCAGCAAAATTTTATTTTCCACTGATACTGACAGGTTTCTGCATCTTTTGAAGGTTAAAGATCCTGACTCGGAGAACATATCAATATTTGAAACATGTAAGGTCACCAATAGAGCTATCAATGTAAGTACAAGCTATTCTTGTTTTTCTTATTGATAATATGATATTTTCTCTGCTATTCTCTAATTTTCTGGTTGATGATATGATATATCCTCTCTTTTGTCCCAATGTATGCATTTATTAGTATAAAGTCTAGAAATTTAATGCTTTTAACAATATGTTACACTTAGGTTTCAAGTTGTATATGGGGTGAAATATCTTTATTTGATTCTGCATGATTTACATTGATTTGAAACCTTTGCTACACTATTCTGCCCATGGAGTACTGTGTTTATTTTCTACATGCCGGTGATGCCAAAAGTAGCTGTCTCTTAAGTGAGATTGTCGTTTATTTGCAGATACAGAGACTTAGTGGAGTTGATTCAGACTTTGCCCCGTTCTTACAGCATGCAGGGGTCCCTTCTATTGATTTATACTATGGCAGAGGTACATCTCTTTAGTGCTTCTGTAAAGTTCATGTTTGGCTCTTTTGGAAATAAAAGCAAATAAGAACTCTTGTTTTGAGCTATCTAGTTATTTATTCTTGAGTGCTAGTTTGCTGATGACAGTTTTAGCACTTGGCAGATTTTCCTGTTTATCATACTGCTTTTGACTCGTATGACTGGATGGTGAACTTTGGAGACCCACTATTTCAGCGGCATGTTGCTGGTAGCCATTTTTTTTTTCTGGTTCAATGTTTGCTTGTCATCTTTACCAGTTTTTAGTATCTCAATAATTTTGTTAATTTTGTGATAGAAGTCTCCTGGTTAGATTTGTACTGGAACTATATTCAGATTGCCTGTTTCTATCCTTCTATATATTGCAGTCAGCGGTGTCTGGGGACTGCTTGCTCTTCGCTTGGCTGATGATCCAATTTTACCCTTCAACTACCTCTCTTATGTTGCTCAATTGCAGGTAACTCTTTTTCTTTCTGTAATGTGCAAAAAAGTTATGGCAGATGTGCTCATCAAAGGGTTTCAGAAATGCTTTTTAGTGTTTGTTTATTTTAACAGCATGCACTGTTTTCATCTTCATGCTGCAAAACCTGGGAAATTTTGGTCAAGTGATGGGCACATGCTCATAGCCCCTACTCTTTGCATAAATGTGAATAATTATGTTTTGTGTTACTATGATGATCTTTGAGAAAATGAATTCTGATTCAAGCTGTTCTGATGGTTTATACCTGATGTCTTCTCCTGCTGGATTCATGCTGACGGTTTACATGCAAAATTTTATTATTATTATTTTTTTTAATTCAAACACTTCAAAAAATTTGCTGCAGGAATATAGAAACACATTGAGCAACTTTTTGAAAGGGGATATCTCATTGAATCCTATTACTCTGGCCATTCAAGACTTCAAAGCTGCAGCTGACGAAATTGCTGAGCAAGTAAAGGTTACACGGAAATTCTTTTCTGTAAATTTCCCCTAAGTAGAAAATTGTACATTCTTGGACAGATTTGGCTTTGTAATTCTCTCTAATTCTGATAGATTATTTGGGTTACTTTTGCACAGAAACTGAGTGAAGATGAAAGGATGGATGAGTTTTCTGTGCTAAAGAAGCGAATGTTAAATGATCGGCTGATGTTTGCTGAAAGAGGCTTCTTGGATGCTGAGGGGCTTCAGGGATTGCGATGGTTTAAGCATCTTGTAAGCGTTTGCTTTCTGTTTGTTGAATCATAAATCGTATTCTGTTATACGGTTACCACGCAATATTCAAAAGTTAAAGACTGTTAACGGGGAGAGAACTTGCCGCCTTAGGTGTCTTTGCCTGGTTTTTAATACTTTGAGGAGGAAATTGTAGTAAATTACTGAAGTTACATATTTGACTTGTGATGATACTACCAGCAGGATAGTCCATCTCTTTCTCCCCCTTGTCCTTGTGGGGATCAAACCAAGTCTCACGGCCAATTTGGCTCTGATTAGTTGGGCCCTTGAATAGCCAGTCTGGTTGGTCCCGTGAATTCTAAGTCTTGATGTCATACTTAATTCTATTCAATGCAGATATATGGGCCTCAGATTGATGGTGGAAGTGAGCTGAATTTCTTCCCTGGAGTAGTTGGTGCTATTTCTCGAAACACGGGGATGAACAAGGGGGAGAGGCAGGAAGCCATCCAGCATGAGGTTTGGAGGGTTGCAAGGGCCATTGAAAGGGCAGCTTGCGCGCTTAAAGGCAGTCTCACCTAGAATTGTTGTAACAGGACATTTTGCTCCAGACTTTGTATATAGGATAATTCCCCTATCGCCCCCCCCCCCCTTCTCTCTCCTTTCTAATTTACCCAGTTGTTGCTCTGTCCCTGTGCCCTTCTTCTTGGCCCTTCACGATTTTACAGCGGTGGTTGCTGGGTACCGGGTTTGTGAGTTCTGACCAAACCAAAGGGTCGAGAGAAGCAGCAAGTTATATATGTACACCAAAGGCTGCTTTGGAAATGGTTCCCCCTTGGAAGCTATATTGTGCTCAATCAATTCCAAGTGTCTGGGATTAATTTACGGGCACCAATATTTTCTTTTCCTTCTTCAAAGCTTTGATATAGTAGTTCTGACTTCTGAGGAATGGTCCTAAGAGTGTGGAACAGGCCAGCATTGATATCCATCCTCCTTGTAATCTCAAGTTGCGAGTGTTGGTTGAAATGGCCCAAATTTCCATACATAGGGTTAGGTTACTGCCGTTTTCTTCATTTGTGCTGCTTGCTTAATCAGAGCATTCAGTGTATGGATCTGGTCGGACATGACTTATATCTACAGGGTGTCAATTGTCGATTGGAAAGGATAAAAAGGGATGTACCAAGAGCATTGGGATAATTTCAGAAACCTCCCCTGAGGTTTCATGAAATATCACTAAGCTCCCTTCACGTTTTCAAAATCTCTCTTACCACCCTTTGAATTGACATTTTGTTAACAATGTCAGCCCCTCCAACCAAAAGTATTAATAGAAAATGCATTTTGAAGGAGAGAGAGTGTTTTAGTTCCCTTAATACCCTTAAGCAGACCAAAAAAAATCTATGCAAAAAGTGAGGGGGTCAAAGTGTGAAATGCATGAAAATTGGACTGCAAGTGAGAAAGGTGAATGACCGTTAGGAAGGCAACGGTTAGTTTTGGCTTCCTAGCAGCAATATTAAAAGGTAGAAATAGCTTTAGAAAATGGGCAGATTGAGAGGAAATTAGTAGAAGAAAATGATTAACTATCAAAAAGTATGACATTTTACTCTTATTTATTTGTTTGTACTATGTTATTTGTACACCTTCTTTGAACTTTAAAATTCTGTAATCAACAATGTAAATAGAAAAATATATATTTGACTTTTTTTACAAAAACTCCTAAGAACAACCATTCAAAACCACCCCAATTTTTTTCAATTTCTGTTTGGATTGTGAATTATTAGAAATATTTTTACTGTAGCACTTTTTGTGATGTGATATATGTGAGATAAAAAGGTAATTGGAAAGGTAAAAAGGTGTATTGGAAATTGTAATGATGATGTAAGCAAATAAATTTGAGGAAATAAAACCCAATCCAAACAAATTTCTTTTCAACTCACCCTTGTTATAAGGGTATTATTATTGGACGTATGCATAAAAAAATTTGACATTCCGAAGAACATTATCGTAGCCACATGTTCTGATTATATCAGTGTAAGGAAGAAAATTGAAAGAAAAATAAAAATAAAACAAAACATATTAAAAAAGATATCGAAAGGGTAATAATAAGGATCCTATTCTCGTTTCTAAATTTGCTACCAGTGTTGGATGTCAAAAGGAAATGGTGTTGATTTCTTTACTGTTTGGATTGTAAATTATTTGAGATATTTTTACTGTAGCACTTTTTGTGATGTGATGTATGTGAGATAAAAAGGTAATTGGGAAGATAAAAAGTGTGTTGGAAATTGTAATGATGATGTAAGCAAATAAATTTTGGCAAATAATCCTCTATCCAAACAAAGGTTATAATAGATTAAGAAATAACTAGTGAACTAAGGTAAGTATGAGACTAAAAGCAAAGGTGGCCATGGGTAATTTTAAAAAAATATATCTATATTTGGTTATATTCAAAAATTATCAAGACGCTTGCACAATATCAATAATGGTTTATACTTTATACTAAGTGCACATGAAAAGTCAAAACTATTATGTATTGGCCCCAAATTCAAGTCAAATTATAAAGTCCAATGTTAAAGGAAAAAATTGAACTAGAAATCAAAACATTATTTTTTGTAAGTGGGCCAATTGTTTCCCGGGCTTTAGGCTATTACATGCTTTTTTTTTTTTTTTTGCTTTTCATATGCTAAATAATTGTTAGAAGAAATGAGATTATTATTGACAATTCATCCATTTTGATAGTGACATGTGACACCACAATCACTTGAGGGGTAGTAAGAGAGATTTTGAAAACGTGGGGAGCTTCACGAAACCTCAGGTGAGGTTTCTGAAATTATCCCAAGAGCATTCCCCGTCCAATAACTTGATTTTTTTTTTCGTCAAAAGTCCAATAACTTTGATTTGCTAAGAGCTTTATGTGAATTCAATATGGCACTTGAGCAAATGGGGAAAAGGAAAACGATTGAAGTATTAACCGCGCCAGGTAGGGGTCGAACCTACGACTTTCTGCTTAGGAAACAGACGCTCTATCCACTGAGCTACAGGCGCTTTGTGGACGTTTTGTAGATTGCTTTCTAAAGATCATTTCATATAATTCGGCGCTGTTATTTTGAAGTGGAAAAGGGCGCCCAAACTCCCGGAAAACGAAATTGGAATGGAGGGGAGGGAGGAGAAATGGATCGGCGGCAAGTTTTGCGGAAGCATCTCGAGTTTCTGCCACCACCTCCAAAGCAGCTGCGACGCCCTCATACAATCCGCCGACCGCCGGCCCATCCCCCTTGGTTGGTTTACCCCACACGCTCTCCATTTCTTTTCTTTTTTTTTTTTATGTGGTAATTTGCTTTTACTTTTTGTAGTACCAGAGAACAAAAAAATTTCTCCAATCGTCTTATTTTCTGTGTTTTCCTTTTGGTTTTGATTTTTTTCCCCATCTTGGGTGTGAAAATAAAATGCCGGAAGACTCGGCTTCGACTACGTTCATGGAATTTCTAAACCGGAGAATATCATCCACCAGCACCGACCTCAACTTGCTGGAGTCCATGTCCTGTGACACGGTGTCGTTTGAGGAGCTCCTCGGCCACTGCACCCAAGTCTACAACCACAACCAAATTCACCTCCTTGCCCTCCAACAGCACCCCGTTTTTTCCACTTCCGCCATCCAAATCCCATCATCCGGTCGGTAGCCGCCGTTATTTATATTCTATACTCCATGTTATAGGATTACATCTCCAGAAATCAGATATGAATGGAAGCACCTTTTTTTCGCTGTAAATTTTTTCCCCAATAATTTGACTTCTTTTGCTTCTACCATTAGCTGCCACTGATGAAGACCAAGATGAAGAGGAAAAGGATTCCGACGACGATGATTTATCTTTATCACCTCCTACGAGCAGCAGCAGCACAACCACCCTGCCTTTTCGTAGCAAATTCCAAGATGATCCCTTGTATCCTTCTAATTATTGTTTTAGTTTATGTTGAATATGAATGTTGACTTGTCAAATTACTATGCCCCTTTCCTTTTATTTTATTATCTCCCCCCCCCCCCCCCCCCCCAACCCAAAAAAACAAAAAAATTCAGATTTCTGGTTGATCTTGAAGAATATAATCTTGGAGGAAGCAGTTGAGGTTCCTTGGTGCAGAACTTAACGTTTTGATAGGTTGGATGATACTCTCAGTTTAAAGAATCTTGGACTTTCTGATGTTTGTCTTGCTACCATAGCATCTGATCAAGGTCAGACTAAATGATTTTAAAAATCGGATTAAGGAAGGTTTTAATCTATTTGCTTTGTCAGATGTTTAGTACTAATTCTAGTGGTCTATTCTAAGAAAAGTGTATTCTTGTTAATTGACATGATGGGATTTTGACAGCTAATAATAGCATTCACACTGCAAAGATGTTTCAAGAAAGTGAAGGTTCTTGATTTCTTGGTTTTTTCATCGTAAAAAGGTTTTATCTTTTGAATCCAAATTTGTGAGTGATTTTTTTTTTGGTGTAATTAACTAGGTGAAATGAGAGATGGATTAACGTCGTCCAGGGATTCTAAACCACGGATAGTTGCGTCAAGAGATGATTATGAAGGCCTCCCTAAACATATCAAGAGCTTGGCATCCTGGGAGGTACTTTCTTCTGCTTGTAGCTAAAGATTCTACTGTCGTTAAATTATTAGGCTGTGCAGTTATTTGAAGTTACATAGGATAAATACACTATAAAGGTGTAAGCAGTTATATTTCCACTATGATTTTGGTATACCTATAGTTCAATTTGTGGTTAGTAAGTTAATTTCCTGTTTTCTACTTTTATTCATGTAGTTTCTGTTCAGGTAACCAAATCGGTTGTGCAGATCATCTGTTTAACTAAATAACTGAAGCTTGTGGTGAATCAAGTTTTTGCAACTTCTTGTCATGCTTGAGTTGTATCTTTGTCAAGGCTGGAAGAGTAAGGTTGTAATCTGTTAAGCAAAGGGTTGGGCGTTAAAAAGCGTTAAAACCAGGACCAATATCTTCATGCTTATAGAATCCAAAGCTAGATGACTCAGGTTCATACCTAAGCTGTCAAGACATAGTGGAAGTTAGAGTTGAATTGATCTGGAAGAGAAAGCCTGTAATCTGTTAAGTTGCGTATTCAAACCAAGAGCAATTCTTCATGGATGTATATTCAAAAGTTAGATGATTCTGGTATATACCTAGTCTGCTAGCCTCGGTGGAGGGTAATGAGAGTTAAATCGATGTGGTGTAGATAAAATCACCGAGAACCTTCTGATTCATGCTTAAAAATGACTGCATTGTAACGTTTGACATTATATATTCGATTAGGGATCTTTTTTTTTTTTTGGTGTCAGTCTTCTTCTTGCTTCCTAAGTACAACTTTGAAATATTACCTTTGCCAGGATCTTATTGTTGCTGTCGAGAAGATGAATTCTTCCCTGGCAAAGAGGAGCATGAAGGTGGACACAATCCAACAAGATGAGATTTCGTTGTTAGGATTAGGTATGCATCTTTAGATTGGTCAGGTTTTATTAGCTCATCTATGTGGTTTGCAGCTCATTGACTGCTATTAAAGCTTTTGACTCCTTCAGTGAGAGCAATGGTCAGGACTTTTGTATTCTTACAAGGTTATCAAACTCGTCTTTGTCTCCCTCAATTCACTTGGTGAAATTGCATAAAGAAGTGAAATGAGTCATTTGATATAGGACCACCTGTTTTTCTCTTTAGTTTAGCATATAGGACCTATTTTGCATTATTGAATGGTATAGTCGTCAGATTTTTGCTTTCCTTTCTCAGAGTTGTGCACCACAGGATGGGACACAACAAAATATATTATCTTTCGTGCCATAAATTGGGGAGCTCTTTGTGATTCTTTTAGACTAACAAGAGAGAGGTGGACCCGGATAATTAGTTTATACTAGATCTAAAGTCGGAAATTCTTTGGCGTACAAAGCTTAATAAACTTTTTCTTTTTCTTTTTTCAAAGAAACAGAATGCGCGTGGATTTTTTTTTTTTTTTTTTTCAGGGATGGACTATATCAGCATCTGTGCTAACTGGCTGCTCTTTTGTTGCAGGCCATAAAGCAAAAGCTTATTTGCTATTGCTTATAAAAATGAATTGCATGGTCGTTGAGACGATTGATGGTGTGATTACCTACAGAGTGCTGTAGACGGTAGACCACAGTCGTGGAGTAAAGCTTTAGATCCGCAAAGGCTGCAATGCTCCGACAGATTATGTTCTTCGGGTGCCACTAGTTTCATCTCCTTTCTTTCCTTTACTCCGTCTTGCGACTTGGGTACTTTCCCTGGGTAACATAAGTGGAGGCTCGTCACACATTGTAGTCCAATTTCCTTCCCCACTCGGAATGTAAATTCTTGGCACATGCAACGCAAGAACTGATCGATTGCCGGTAGAAAATTTCCCCTTATGGTGTTGCTTTAGTTGGAAATCAAAATGCTAAAATTCTTTTTGGAGTTGAGATTAGTTTCTTAATAAATGAATTGAATAAATGAATAACGCGTGGAGTAAGTAGTAACCAAACTTTTGATGAGCATGTGTTGTGCCCCTGAGTTAGAATGAATCCACAACTGCGTGAAGCCACATAATAAGAAAAACATTTTATATTGCATTAGAATAAAAGGGCTATTACATGGATCTTTAACTAAGACGATCTGTTTTTCTTACAAATGCATATCCCCCATTATAAGATGACAATGTACACAATCAAAAGAGGGGAAGTGAAAACTGGAAAATACATCAAACGCAATGGACAAGGAGGGAGCATAAACCACGAGTCCCTACCACTTTACATCCCCACAAATCAAAACCTTGGTATTACCAATAACTACACACAAAGAAAGCAACAAACCTGAGTCCCTCCAAACCAGAGAAGCGCCTGGAAAGGGAGGAAAAAAAAAAGGGAGCAACAAATACTACTTTCTTGTATGAACAAGGAGCAAGACCTAGGAGAAAGGTTCCCTCCCCAGAAAAATTGACGGAAAAATTTCGCCCTACAAAACCACCAATTCACTGGAAAATAGAAACAAAAAGGAGAGAAGACAGGTAGCCTCAAGCTAGTGACCTCTTTCTATGACACTCAATCCCATCTTCAATCAGCAGAGTCCCAACTTTTTTTACAATCGCATGAACTCGGGAGAGATGCACTATTGAGCTTGGAGCTAAAGATCCCATCTTAAGATTCCTTAATTGTATATCTTAACTGGCTTCTCAAACGTGTGACGATTCTGCAATTTTTGAGAGGAAAAAGATAATAGATTACCCAAAGCTGCTTAACCTCAAATAGTAGAAGAATTTTCAAGGGTATGCAAAGACAAGAGGCAAGATTTATTCATTCAAGTGGCTAAGATTAAAAAAAAAAAGAACAAATATTTACAGATCAGGAATATTTGCCTGGTTAGATACGTAAGCTCTTTTAGGAGTTGTATCAGAATGCTCCAAGCCAAGGTACTGCTCCCAAGCACCATAAACATCTCTTCTCTGGTAGGCAACAAATCAAGCTTCTTCAGTTTGAGGATACAAGAAAAAGGTAAAACATAAAAAACGGAAGATTTTGGACTACAAGCTTGACCTGGAAACGGCTGGACACAATGTCAGTGTCCTGAAGATACTCGGGGCGTCCCAGTGACAAAAATGCAAACTTCCACTAACCATTCAGGACAAGTAAAAATCAGTCCAATGTTAACAGAATGGCTTGAATTGTATTAGAAAGAGAATAGCTGAGAATAAACAAAAGTGTTACCTTTGAAAATTCCTCATCCGGAACCTGCAACTTCTTCTGAATTCGCACTTTAACTTCAGCCAAAGTTTCACCTTCACGAATGACCAAAAAGAAAGGTTCTCCAAAATTCTGAACTTGCTGTCGATGGAAAGAAGTGGCAAAGGTGTATATGCAATATCAAATTGTCACAGGATTAATAATAACAAACAAAGCCAAACGGGAAGAAACAGGGCATTAATGGCATCTCTAATTCACAATGAAGTATCTGCTACATCCAAGTACCATTTGATTTTGTGCCGTTTCCTTGGTGAAATGATAAACATGAATTAAGCGATCATGAGGACCAAGGTTCTTCTCTTCGTCCGGAATCTGGGGAGAGAACATGAATTTATAAAATGATTTGGGAACAAATAACAAAACGTATAGGTTCCCACAAGTCAAATGAATGAGTTTCAAAGGTAGTTATACTTGCCAATTTGATAGTGTTTCCAGTAGTCATATTTGTCTATGTGTATGTACAATAAGTTCAACCATTTGCACATGCGTTAACAAATCTCTTAAGCAAAAACAAACAGCAACAGCGTTTGTAGCACATCAAATTATTTAAAATAGTTTTTCAAATAAAATATTTTTGAAAGCATTAGAAAGGAAATTTCCTACACATGCAAGTTCATAATGTGCCTTAGCATGTTCGTTTTTCCAATATATAGAGGTTAAAAACACCAAAAGTAAGAACCCAGCACCTATTATCTCCCATAAACCAAAATTGAAGAGGAAGAATGAAAGAAAAAAAATGCAACAAGGTAAAGATTGCACCCTATGGGAAGTAAGACAGAAAAGGGCAACCACACTGACCTCCTCTGCCCGTAATGTCCAGTATTGATCATTTATATTCTCAATCTTCTCATTCAGGGGAAAGATCTGCAAATATTAAGACAACACAACCATGGGTACCATCCATCAGAAACAAAAAAAAAAAGGGGCCATGTCACAATTGAAACAGAAATACACGACAAAAAAACCAGTATCACTGAAAGCATGACCTGTCTCATAGTATATGGCCATAAAAGATCTCGCATCATAGAAGGCTAAATACAGTGTTCATACAGCATAAACCATGTAATGGCAGCTGGCACATGTATCAAGCTCATCTCCTAGAATATAGAACAGTGGGTTTTCCAAACATCTTCCATTCTTTCAACACATTTTTCTTGGTCCTAAAAGACAATACCAACAGCCTATACAGTAGACTGCTCATACTGGCCCAGGAACCTCGGTTCTCCACCAGCTCAAGCTGAACAACAACTAAATCCGCACTGGCCAACTAATCCTCGCAAGAGGTATCCTTTTTTAGCTCCTTCAAACTCAATATTTCCCCCAGAACAAATTTAGCACTAGTACAATTTACAGCTCAACACATCTATTGATGAATATAACTAAATATGAAATTTCAAACTCATGTTTCCTTCATAGACCCAAAATTTGCATAGCCATGGAAAAATAAACAGTTTTTCAAAAGACACTCCACTAATGACATAGTTCACTAAGAGTAGAAGCCATCTTTGCCCTCCACTACTTTCAGTCTGTCACTATACCATCATAAACAGCTTCCAATATGGGAAAGTTACCTTGTAAATCTTGTGATAGAAAACTTCAAGCAATCTAAGTTCAGCATTTGGTTGGGACAATTCCACCTGTTACATAGTGAACAATAAAGATTGATAATCTGAAGTCATCCAGCTGAGTAGAAAAAGGAATGGGATGTTGCGCCCCAGGCACTGCTGGGGGTTTCTACTTTACAGGCAAAATAATACATGGAAGTCATATACCAAAGATTCTTGAGCTCCAACAGAATTTTTTACACTACTGCTTTTAATTTGATGCATACCAGACACACAACACTTACTTCTAAAGAAAAACAGATAGAAGCCCATGTAGACCTACATGTTACGCAGGTCAACACGACGACTAGGAGGAAAAAAACATGGTAAAGGTTACATATTTAATAGAATCAACTCACATAAGTACTAGTTCAATAACATTGAAACAGAAAAGCGCAATAAAATGAAGTTTAAATAATTGTGGGCACCATTCTCACCTTTGTTTTAATTTCGTTAAGTACATCTTCTACAGTGCTCAGTTTTGGCAATCTAACATTGAGAATTATCACCTGATGGATTGTAATAAACATACCATTAGATACAGAAAATTTGGGTACCGTTATGCTGTTGCACAATATCGGTAATCTGAGACTTACCTCATCTTTTGTGGCATAATGAAATGCAACTTTCAGTGTTTTCAGACATTGTAATTCTGGCAGAGGAATATCCAGCACCTCATAGTACAAAATATCAGAGATCTGTAAAAGAAAACCAACAAAAGTTAACCGACTGAAATCAAGAATTCCTCTATAGCCCCTTATTATTAGCTTAATATCCAATGTTACAGGAGAAATAGGATCAAAAACTACAGATGAGATATAGGACATGAAGAAAAAATCCAAAATAAATTCAGCTCATATCATGTATACCTGATTGTAATGGACAAGCATATCTAGTAAGTGATCAACAGATCGATATTTAATGTAATTGGGCTTTGGTTGCTGAGAATAGCAATTGTGAGGAGTTAGCCTAATTTTTGATGGGTCGTTCAGACCAAGCCGTTGAGCTACTCTTTCCACCACATCATCATAAGTGTGGTTCTTTGCTCTAAAAATTGATTAACAAGATAGTATTAGCACATGACAATCAGAAATAGTCTCCAACAATCCAGACCTAAAGCATTGCAAGTACTTACAACTCTAAACAAAAATCATCCTCTTTGGGTCTCTCCAGAGCTCGAAAGTGAACAACCTGAAAACGGAAAATTTGAAGAAAGAGTTATCCAGGTTGATAAGAGAATTCTTGTCGTACTTGCAACAAAATAGCCCCATGGTAATGCCCATAAACCACCTGCTGTTCAGGATCATATAAGAGGACTGGAAAAATGAAATTACTTTAAGAAATTATGCACTCAACATTCACATAGCAAGAAAAGATGATGTATTCTCTATTACTCCAGCTATAAATGACAGCCAAGTAAACTGTAAGCTCTTTGCCTTCCCAACATTCCATTTCGGTGCCAATAATGCAAGTAAGGAAACTTATATCCTGTTTTGCATTCATAATACTCCCAGAAACCCTACATAAGCGCTATCATTTAGTTTAAAAATTCTATTAAATTATTGGAATATAGTACATCTTTGCTATTAACTGCATCACCTTTAACTTTTTGAAGTCCAGTGGACTTATCTACAACAAAGAGGTCATCTTAATTTATTTAGTCTAAGAGAAAATCCTTGAATACATCAATTTGGGAATAATAATGGAACAGAAAAAGCAAATTTGTTGAAGCATTAAAATATAAAAAAAGAAATACTTCCAAACTCGAGCAGCTTGACTGCAATCAAAGGTGATGCAGAGAGAGTAATAAAATTGAATAAGCAATCCCTTGGAAGAGTTTTTACTGAGCTCATAACAAAACCTACCCAAAGAAAAACCCATATTCGGGACCAAGTACAACCTTGACTAAGAAAAATGGGAACAAAGAAAGTTACTAACTACCCAAAAAAAAAAGAGAGAGAGAGAGAAAAAAGTAAAAACCCATATTCTGGACATGCATAAAGAATATATGCTCTGCCTACACACATGAATAAATAACATGCACAAAGAAAAAGAACAAGAAGAATGAACACGTGCCCCAAGAGAAAAGTAGATGACTATGAGAACCTAAATACCAAATAAAAAATCCAAGCAGGTTCACCTGGCGATTTTTAACATATTCCAAAAACATAGGAACATCAGGATATCGGACTTGTTCTTCACTTTCAGGTGAAAGGCGCTTTTGAAAGCAAATGATATCCCCATCTTCAATCTTCCAGAGGGTAAAAAGCAGAAAGATAAAAGACTTAATGAGGAGGAAAGTACAAGTTTGTAAAAGTGTCAAATACTGAAACAAAAGAAGAATGACAAATACCTGACTAAACCGGAATGAAGTCCTCCTGCAAAGGCGCTCGCACATGACATTAGGTTCATATTTTATTTCCTGCAAGAAGATATAGAAGGTAAAATAAGTTCATGTTCCATGTCCAATTCAGCATCACAAAGTAGCGAACAGATACAAAATTATTACAGACCATTATGTGTCGAAAAGGAATACAGACCTCAAAAATTTCAATTTCTTCCTCTGGAGCAAATCCCGCCAATTCGTTTAGTTTCGTCAAGATTTCAGATGGCTTTCCAGAACACTTAACAAAAAGCCTGCCAACATATCTAGAAAGAGAAAAAACAGACCGCATATCAAATGCATACCATGAACGGAAAGAAAAGGCATTACTTAAATGAGTAACCATGCATGCATATACATACACATGCACATAGAAAATATATGTATATGGACATAAAAAGCAAATTACCGAAGCTCTTCCTTTTCAGGATCATAAAGCTTAAAGAACAGAAGTATATCTTCTTTAGTCTTGTCAGGTGGAGGAATAGGACGCAAGTCCTGCAAGGTTAGAGTGTAAGTAAAAATGCATTAAAAGTAGGACCAGCAGAGCCTTTGAATAACAACCACATGCAAGTAGCAATTGCTAACAAGATTGTCTTGAAGATGGTTCAAAAAGTACCAGTCCATATTCTACTTCCAAAAACAGTTTGAGTTCTGCATTATGAGTTTTAGTTGATACTTCCCTCAACTGCCCAACCTGCACTTCCATATAAGAAGTATAAATTGACAGTAGAAGGCATATGCAGACCTCCAAGATGGGGGAAAATGCCAAGAACAAAGAGATATCAAAAGATAAATATAAAAACAAAATAAAGAAAACAAAACTGGAGATTAGTCACAAAAAAGGCAATCAAGACGATTCCACATCCTATTAACTGACTAATACCAAAAGCAAAAAAGGAACTTACAAGAGTAAAACTGATAAAGAATTTAACAAACTGACCAGAAATCTCAACAAGTCTATTCATCATGGTTAACCTACTTGGACGTCGAAGAAACAACAGTGCCTTTGGCGCAATATAGAAGTGCCATGGAGTCAGAATTGAAAGAGGATTTCCAACAGAAGAAAATATATGCACAACAGAATGACAACATAGAGGAACATCTCAAGCTCAACCTATGTCACACCGGACAACTAAATCAAAACCTACCTCCCTGGAAATACTTAAACTGAACAAACCCCAGACCTCTTTCAAAGATAGACCGCTTGTTTACTTTTGACAGAAGCCAAAAATACAAAAACCAACTTTCTCAAGGAATTCAGTTCTCCATACAAAACTTCATGAATAATTTAACTCTCTCATCATTGTTACAGATTAAAATCCTTCAAAGCTGAACTCTTGCTTCAAGAGCTTCTTCAAACTAGTTTACAGATAAATTGATACCAATCAGCCAGAGAACAATACTTCTTATACCTTGAATCTCCATCCACTATCCCTTGAAAAACTCATCCCTCCCAAAACAAAACTGTGGAATTAAAGTAACACTAAGCTCTCTAATACACATGCCATTAACAAGCAGCAGCCCTGCCCCCTTCCCATTTTTCACAGGGCAAACAGGAAAACAAAAGCAAAAAGAGATTCTGAAGGGCAAAGGATGCAAACCAAAAAAAGCTTTACCGTTTGTGTTTCTTCTTGAGGTGTCAATGGGCGATTGGGACGATATGTGTGATTCTGCCTCTTTGCCCAGATCCAAAACCGTTGGTATTGAACAGGAATACCAAATTCTTTTGCAACCTCCTCCTGCTTCATACACACATCTAGATTAAGAAGCCTAGAATATCTGAAAATTCAGACTATTAATTTAATTGGTTAATTTGTATCAGCAAAATGAAGTGTGAGGGAAATACTTAGAACACATTAAGAATCAACATAACAATTTGTTCATTTTTTCTTTCTTTCAGGATCTTTTATTCTTCTTCTCCTGTCTATACAAGTTTGCAATGAGAAATACACAGAAGTGTTGGTCACAAAGACAACAGCTCCATGCCTCATTGCAAAGCCCACCAAAATAGACGGGAAAATTCAAATGAATAAAGAAAAACAAAAAAAAAAGTATCAATCACAACCTCATCTTAATCCTGATAAGACTTCCAGTTTTTCTCAAGATCAGCAACTCTATTATACATAAAAGTGCGAGACAAAAACATTCAAAGAGTCAGAATAGATCATCACACTGTTTTTAACTCCCTATTTCTTTTGGTGTATCCACTGCAGATAACTCTGATGCTTATGGTCTTTCCAACGTCCACTAACAGAATTTATAACGAAAGGAAGAGTACCTTAAAAAGGTTGAAAGGCATTTGCTTCTGTATCCGGAAACTTCGAACTTTATCATGGTCAACAAGATCAAAATGTATATCTTTTCCTATTTGCTCTCTTAGATCCTCATCCCGCGCAACCTAGATAAGTTATTAGTACCATGTTTAACAACGTACTCAGAGGTAGAAAACACTTCAGAATGACAAATTTTGTACTAAAGGAATATAACCTTGATGATGGTATAAAGATGGGCCTGAGCTTTGTATCTTCTCTTGTCCTCCTTCTCTTCTTGTTCTTTCTTCAACCGTATCTAAATGAGACAATTATGCAACAATATATGAGGATATCAATTACATATAACATGGAAGCAAGAGGAAATTCAAGACACATACCCTGAGGTGCTCTGCGATGTCTTTCTCATCCACATCACATATTATTTTATCCTTGTCGCTTTCCCGTATATACACAAGCATATATGCATTTGAGTACTTTGTGAATTTAAAAGGAGTATTATTGAAGCCAGGATTTGTTTGTGGCAACTGTTGGAAAGAGGAATTATGAGTGTCAGCATCTTAATTCAGGAATACTGCATGAGGTTTGCTGATAGATATATTACCTCTTCCTCACCACCATACTGCTCCTCCAGCGCCCTCTTAACATCTTCTTTTGTAACTCTCTCATCGTCAAATTTGTACCTATGAGTAGACACAAGACACCAGAGTTGAACTATGTCAAAAGTTTAGTAATCACATCAAAGTTGCAAATATTTGTATAAAACTATAGATGCATCTCAATAAAGACAACAGGAACATCTGTAAATAGAAAAATAAACACACTGCATGTCAATAACTAGCAATGCAGTTCTCAAGCTAAGACCAAAAAAGATTGCAGTTCTCAAGCTTGCACCTATGGTGCAACAAATTTCAACCTTCATTGAAGAACTAAAGCAACTAAAGTACACAACAAACTTTTTACCTCTACAGACAGGCAATTACAGTCGGAGACCCCCGAGCAGGTAGAGAAATGCAACTATTGTATAACACATTTCAACCTTCATTGAAGAATAAAGCAACTAACATACACAAGAAACTTTGCCTTTGCAGGTAGGGCTACAGACAGGCAATTACAGTCAGGCCCACAAGCCAGCAGAGAAAAGAGCAGAAACGAGACTTCAGAGATAATTGCATACCACTGATCAGAGAGTGTCGGCCTGATGAAAGCATAATAGTGCCCACCATGTACCCCACCGCTATGTACCAAAACACTGCAATAGAAAATGGACACAAATAAGTTTATACAAATCTTGCTTAAATACTCGGAAATAAACATGAGTTAAACAAAAAGCAGAGCATAACATATTATTCACACCTAGACAATAGTTTGTTGCTAATGAATTATAAAGGAGGGCAGAATAAAATCATTAAAGCATCCTAAATCATTGGCTTAAATATATCAGTCTAATCACAGCCGATAGGTAGAACTGTGAAGAGCTCAATTTACCACAATGCAAATGGAAAAGATTATGTATTACATAAAAGCCAGACAGGAACAAAATCCTAGAGTAATGTAAGGAAAACATAAAAAGAGAAAGATGTCAGTATCCAATTTAATTAACCAAGCTTTCACTCTTCAGCCTGAGCCCTTCTTTCTGTCAACTTTTAACAGAGCTCCACATATACGCACAATATAGAGAGCTAAGAGAGTTCACCTATGAAGTGTGTAGAGATTGCGGACACTCCTATCTGCATCAGGGGACAGATATTTGCCACTCTCTCTGTCAAGGTCAAGTTGCAGAGGAAACTCATAGCGGTCATTTATCTGCAAAGCGTCAACCATTTAAAAAAAAAAATTCCAAGGTGCACTAAATACTGCTTGTCCAATTCAAGTTCGCATAAACCAATTACAAATTCAGAAGACAAAAAGCTCTAATAGGTTATTGTCCATACTCCTATTTAGAAATACTTGTTTCCATCTTTACACCTGTTCATCCTGGACCATTTAGTAAAATTATTACCAACTTAGTGAAGTCCACCACAGCCCACGAGCTACCTTCTCTACCTTCTTTGCTTGACAAACTTTTCCCTCAAAATCAGATACAGAATACAAAATGTATACAGGTAAATACCCAAAAAATTAGAAGTGATCTTTCATATTCAAAGAAGTATTTATTAGCATTAACAAAATCTTACAGATTATAAAGCAAAAGACTATATATATGGTAAATTAGAAGAAAGCTAAATAGAGAAGCAGATAGCCTAAAAACTAAATTTCAGAACAGATGCAGTGTTTCAGGCAAACAATAGCAGATGTGCTCAAAGCTGTGGTTTTCTATATTGTTTTCCATCTTCACAGGCAAAAATTTTTTCAACATTATAACCTTCACATTGCCAACAACGAGAAGTAGTTTTCATCAATGCATCAGAAGCAACAAAAAGCAAGGTCAGATATAAATTTATTCATGCAAGAAAACATGGTTAGTCTTCAACTTCTTCAATATACGGTCACAACCCCACCCCCACTGACCGGAGTACTTTTTCCTTTGCAAAGCAAATGAACACAGAAAGTTTGTCCAGCTAACCTTAACCATCGTATCACGCATAAAATCATACTCAAAGCGCTTGAGCTGAAGCTGAAGCACAGGAGGAAAGTCGATAAAGAGGACACCTTTTCTAGCATCCTGAAAGTAGCATACAATTCGCACTTTAAAAGCATAGTATTTCACAAAGTGCAGGAAAAACTGTCCAAATAAATTAGCAACAAGACAAATAGACTACATTAAAAGCCAAAGATTCCAGATCTGAAAACAGACTACCAGCATATAGATATAAGAATACACGCGGAGAAACATGCTATCAAAAACCTTATACATATACCTTTGCCACAAAAGAAGCCATGGAAAATTTATCTAAACTGGAGGAAGATCTTAAAAACCCATGACAAGCAGCTGATGTCAACACATGATCTACTTATTGGATTTGGCTCCTCCCTAGTGGATTCTCTCTTCATTTCCTGCAGTGCACATCTGGATGCATGACATGTGTCTTCATTTATTAGGAATGGACATGATCATTTTAAGTTTGACTAATCCTAACCCTTGATAATAAATGAAGACCCATGTCATACATCAGATGTGCACTGCAGGAAATGGGGAGAAAATCCACTAGAGAGGAGCCAAGTCCCTAATCATCTACTTATTTATAGATTTGACATCGGATTTAAGATAATTTGACAGCAAAATTTCCAATCAGCATTATCACTTGTGCTTCCACATGGTCAACAAAAAGACACATCATAATTTGCCATACAAGTTTTTCTTCAAGTGTTTGAGCAATGAATATTATAATAAGAATGAAAATATATATACCTCCATTACCAGACAGAGTACACCAAAACATTCATCTATAAGAAGGTTAGGCTCAGGTAGCACATGACAAATTTATGAAGTGACATTGCATCAATTTTTCTAAAACATTTACTACACTAAACAACGTGCTGTTACCAATAGTTATATAGAGGTCAACCAATTCTCTTATCAAGCCGACCACACTGGTCAACCCATTTACCCTTTAGGTTGCTCTATTTGACATCATAAATTACCATCACTGGATCTATGGGAAACAGTTGCCAGAATGCAACTACAACTTTCTGTATGTTGTACATATCAACTAAAAGTGAGACCAACCTAACCTACAAAAAACAAGATCAATTAATCCAGTATCCAACCTGCAAACCATGTTCCTCGGCATGGTACTTGTTATCACCTTCAAGACGTTCAACTTCCACATATTTATCAAAAGAAGCATAAACATCCTTACAGCCTTTCACATCAAGCTGAAGATCTGCAAAGAAATGCAAGTAGGAATAAAGTTCAAGTATAAACATGGAGAATATTTGGACAAACTTGGCAATAACCAGTACCATAAAAGGATTCCTTTCTTGTGGATTTGAAGTTCACATTGATGCATTCAATGTAGTTCATATGGTGCCCTTCAAACAACTTCTGTATTGTTCCTTCCACTACCGTTCCCTAGAAGAGCAAAGTACTTGTTTATATATCAGCATAAGACCACTTAGAACAAGATTCTTGGAAATCTACCATACTCAAGCAACATACCTTCATCTTATCTTCAAGTTTCTCACACAAAACCCTATTCAGTTCTTGCACATCATGCTGCATAAACGAGTCATACGTATCCCACCCAAAAGATTTAGTCAACTCTTTTGTTGCAACACTGGTGTCACTGTATTGAAGCTTATAAAACAAACTCTGTAGAGCCAGAGGGATGCTTCCTGAAGGCATATCATTCTCTGTTGTTGGCATATGATAAACAGCCTGATACATGACATTACCAATGAGGCATTTCCACTTTAAAAAAAATAAGTAAGAGAATGATAGGCCCACTTTAATGGAGAAATACACTAACCTTTCTAAAATAAGGAATATGGTACAGAGTTTGCAGGAGAGAATTCATATAACAAGTTGCTCCCTGGTTCTTTAGGCCCACATAACCAGTCTCTTTCTTTGAGTCATATGTCCAGTAATCAATGACCTTCCGTACAGCAACATCAGCTTCAACAACAACTGAGTCATTCACGAGGTACCCCTTACTCGGGTCATAAAGCTCACTAAGAGGCATGAAAGACGTAAAGCCCCAATCACTCTCCCTTTGATTGAACTGGTGCTGTGTGTCTGCAAAACCCAGTATGAAAGACTCTAATCAAAACCAATTAGAATCACAATAATAGATGGCATATCCCTGCAGTTACATGTCAGGATGTTAGGAAAAACAAATCTCAGCTTCCACGGACTAAATTGTTCTAACTATCAAGCATATCTCTGCAACCGTCATACTCCGGAAAGCACTAGCTCGAGAGGCATAATTTGCAGGCACATGTTGAGGGAATTATCAAGCATCAGAATGATGATGGGGGACTAGATGGAAAGTATACACTCTTCCTGGGCATCCAAAGAGTACATTTGGAGGAAAAAACAAAACAAAACTCAAATGTTACCAATCAAAACTACATCAGTGTGCGATTCCAAAACCAAAAAAAAAAAAGCTTTAGCACTTGCCTATCTGATTTCCCATAATGGATTTCAGTTATAAAGTACACGGAAAGTGCATCGAACAAGAGAAAGAATCAAAAGGGCAAAAGTGGATGCATGTCTGTGTGTGTATGTATATACATACTTCAGTTCGCAATAAGAAGAATAATAATGAAGCATATCTTTTCATACAAGTGACGTGAAAAACTACATCCAGCTAAAGAAAGAGAAAATAAACCTCCTCGCATGCCCTAACACCATTAAAAAAAAAGAGACACAGCAGAAAAGAAATAAGAATTACCTTTTTTTATAGTGAACTTGTTATGAATTTGATTAACAACAGCTAAGCTGAACTGGGCATAGCGACTCCACCCATATGGCAAGGCAGCTGAATCAGCAACATCTAAATACATTGACAGATAGTCGACATTGTTGCCTTTCGGAAAGATGAGCACGCGCCTGCTCATCAAAATGCCAGTCAAAAGGTGCATTTTACCTCTTTGATATCGTGCTATAGCTAAAACAAGACTTGAGAAAACGACAAAAGAATACAGCTTTACACTTACCATTTGTAACCGCCAACAATAAAAACCTCGGAATAAAGCTTTTTCAAATTCAAGCGAGAAAAGTTCTCAATAGTCCACGTGAACCTTGACGCTTGTGGCTCATCTACAGCTTGATTCTCTGCTGTACTAGCATTCTCTGGCTGTGCCACTGCTCATCAATCAACCCACAAGACAAAGGAAAAAATAAAAACCCCAAATATCAATAAAAGATAACTGGCCAAACTCATTTAAAATGAAAAGACTACTTAACGGCAATATCAGTAAATGGAATGCAGCTTCATTAAAAATATACAAAAGAAATTCAATTAGCAGACAAGGTAAGCAGACAATAAAAAATATCAGAATTGTAGTAACTTAAGTAGAAAAAGGAGAAGAAACCAAAGTGCCAACCTTCCATTGGCTGAGGACCTTCGACCAAAGGCTGAGGGCCTTCCACAAAATCCGAGTGGGGCACCAGCATCTCCTCGTCTTCTTGTTGCTAAAGTTCACAAGCAAAGTAAATATACCCAAAATCAAAAAAAGGGAAAAAAAAATGTGATCCGTTAAAACCCTAGCCCTGTCACCTAATTTCAAAACCCTAATATCAATTCAAAAGTAACTACTTAATTCCCAACACAATAATATTCATAATCCGTTCTTAAACCTTGCTTCCCACTCCAAAAACCCTAGATGATCACATAACAGCCAAACTAATTGCAATCGCGAAAAAATCATGCGTACAGCCAAAAAACATGTATTTATTCACCTCAAACGCTATTCAGAACAAAAAAAAATTGAAGAACACAAAATCGTAAAATGTGTGAATGGAAACTGTGGGAGTGGGGAAGGGGCAGACTTACATCCAAAGGTTGAGGAGTCATCATCGTCATAGTTGAAGTTGCGAGAAACGTCGGACAGACGAATCTGATAAATGGAAATTAAACTGATAAAATTGAGAGAAAAAAAGAGAGACTTCTCAGAAAAAAAAATATATGTATATATTAAAAAAAAAGGGAGTGAAGAATAGAGCGAAGGCTCTGGGTTTGCTCTGGGTTCGTCTTTTGGTTTTTTGATTGGGGAAGGGATTCCTTCGGGATTTCAGACAATCCCAAGGGTAAATTGAAGGAAGAGGGAAATTACGGGGAATTGCTGCGTAAATGTGCGTTTCGCGTGTATGAATATTTGATCTCTTTGATCCGCCACCGTCATTCGACACGTAATGTATTTCTAGACCGGTGGATTGAAGCTTTTTAAAGAAAAACTTTCATCTGTTTTCGTGATCACATCCTTCAATCACATTTTTGTGTCAAATTTATTAAATTAATATAATATATTCTCCTAATAAAAAATTTGAAAAATAACAATTGAAATGGGCCTTTAATTAAAAGTCTCTACGAATTGAAAAGAAAACCAAATTTTTTTATTGAGAGCTTTTAGATGATACCCCTTCTTTCCCCAAGAGAATTAATTAGGAATGCGTCGGTATTTTTTGCTATAGTTGTAGCAAATCCCAGTTATGTTCGTCTTTTGGTTCGATAAATCTTAGCCAAAAATGAAATTCAGCACATTAAAATGGATAAATACTTGCAGTGTAGTTTCCAAAAACTTGTTTGTCAGATTATTCAGGAAGAATAATAATATTTCCTTGCAACTTTCCCAATATCTTTAACCCAATTGACATCATATGAATGGTCAATGCGCAGTTCACGGTGCTTTTGGATTGTAATTTTTCAAAATAAAAATCATTACGTTTATCATAAGCATATTTTTCAATCACCTTACAGTAATCAGAAATATGCAATCCAAACAAATGCTCAACCAAAAGACAATAAGCTATGCCTCTGATCAAGCAACGCAGAGTCCGTTTAGATTGCAAGTCTTTAGAATTCTTACAAAAAAAAAAAGAATATATAATGTATGTGAAATAGAAAGTGATTAAAAAAAAAAGCGTGTTTAAAATTTTTTGTCTTTACGGAAAAACACCCAATCCAAATGAGTTGTTAACGTTTCCACTGCAAGCATTTTGTTTTGGTATTCCAAATTCCAAACGTCCAGTTGACTCCCTTCTTAGATTTACATCTTGACTTTGGACTATTATACAAGAGAGAAAAAAAGTCTGGCTGGATTGGATATAATTTTCTTATTCAAGTGTTAGGGAATTTCGCCCCTACTAGCCAATGGGCAGCAGACTTTGAAATAGAAGAGTGGTAATTGACGAAACTTTCTTCCTTCAGGCGTCTGAAACTTGGAAGTCACGAATTTGTTCTGTACTAGTGCTATATTAATTATTATTGCGGTACGAGAAGAAAAACCAATCACGACGACATGATTAGTTTGCTTGACACGCTTCATGCGTACACGTAGATGAAATCGCTTGTGCAGATTGTACGCTGTAACTGTTCCTTGTACTACTACGGAAAGCGAAACGAGTTCTCTTAATTGTTTGATCGATGCTTTGAGTGTCTGGCACTTCGGAATGATTTTTTCAATTCCATGTTTCACTTTGGGGATGGCATAATAATGAGCATTGAAATAGAACAGCATGATGCGCTTATGCTTCACCCGTTTTTTTTTTTTTTTTTTTTTTTTCCTTTTCATCTTTTACTACAACTTCTTTTTCCCTCCTGAAACCAAGCTTGGTAAAATTATCAACTTAAGAAAATTTTTAACCACGTAGTTCGTTGTAAAAAAATGTTCTGCATCTTTATCTTCTAGAAGTTCCTTATTATTATTAATTTTTTTTATCCATATGCATGGAGTTCCTTTGTCCATTTTCCACAGCACGGGGTCACGAGTCTGTGGCGTTCTTCCACGGCAGTCAAAATCGGGCAATCTCCAGTGTGCATTGAACGGACCAGCACACTAAAAGGTTATGGAGTTCCTTTGTCAATGTTCAGGACAATACGGGTAAGCATTTAGCCAGGGAACACAGGTCCAGAAACATAATATAGATGTATAATCAGCATATTTCAAACCACCAGGACCGATTAATAGGAATGTTTGTGGGCGATGTTATTGGCGGACGGAGTAGAATAAATACGAATATTTTTCGTCATTCACTTTTTAAATAATAATTTTATATCCTTTACAAGATCAAACCCATAATTTTTTATCCTAACTTAAATTTTCTACCACTGTTTATCCTGAATTTTTAAAATTCTTTTATAATTTGTAATTAAATAAATGATCCGATCTATATTTAATTTTGTTCATAAGAGAGTAAAATTCCACCCAAATATATTCATTTTTTACTTAAAAAAATGAGGTCGATCCCAATTCATATTCATTTTTGCTACTAAAACGGTGAGATCTAACTTATATATATATATATATATATATATATGATAACTAAGTGCGAGTCACATGGTAAATTTAGATATGATTTGTTAAACTAAATTCGTAAGAGACGTAAAATTCATATTTTAAGAGTGAATATTCATATTTTAAGAGTGAATGACGAAAAATCATAATTTTAAGAGTAAATATTCATATTTTAAGAGTGAATGATGAAAAATCATTTGATGAGATGTGAGGGACATTTGAACGAAATTCATGTTCAAATTCATATTTTAAGAGTGAATGACGAAAAATCATTTGATGAGATGTGAGGGACTTTTGAACGAACGATTTTTCCATTTTTGGGAATACTAATTTGGAAATGAAAAAACTAAGGAAAGGATAAAGTAAATAGTATTGCTGACTGCTCAGGATTTCACTTGGAATATTTTTCAAACTCCACATACTTGATAGTACGTCATTGCATTTCTCGCGCTCTCATACACACGTAGCTTTATTGCCCCGCGTGAATGGTCCAGCGGCAGCGCCTCTCACCAGTGAATCTTGAGATCACAAGTTCGAGTCTCCGCTCCGCTGGATTCCTCCGCGCACTTAACGTGTTCGGGCTGAGTTGGGGCGCCGGATCCGGGTCGCAGGGGATTAGTCGGGCCCCGTAAGGATTGACCCGGACACCCCTGTGTCGAAAAAAAAAAATAAAAATACACACGTAGCTTTATTGCACTGACAACTATTATTATTACTATTAACAAACAATCAGGCTGGACATCAGAAGTACGGATCTGTACCTTAAACTCTTCATGTTCAAGGAAATACATACATTGCCAGGTATTGCTGCAACTACTGCTTGTGGGGCAGCTTCACAATCACAACAGGACATTTGGCACGGTGAGCACAGTAATCGCTAACGCTTCCCAGGAATGCCCTACATACAACAAATACGCTAACATATGACACTTCTAATTTTCAAACACATTAAGATCAGAATAAAACAAAGGGCTAATTAGAAACTACCTCTTGATTTGACCAAGTCCGCGGCTGCCAACAACAAGAACGTCCACGTGCATTCGTTCTACTGCCTCACAAATCATTTCCTTGGGATCTCCCTCAAGAATGAGGGTTTCTGCAGCGACCTAGGTGGAAATATGTAGCCATATCCAAGAATCAGCACTTCTCAATATGGCTTACTTTTGAAAGCTTCTCCAAAATGATAGTACTACATGGTTTGACACGCACGGAAAATAAAAAGAAGAAAAGAAATTAAAGAAGCTCCTGCAATGTTCATACTAGTCCTGCTAACTAGATAATGACCTTTCTGTCCTTGCACATCTGGGATGCCTGTGAGAGTATTTTTGCAGCATTTTGCTCCCGGGCTTTGGTGGCAGACTCGACCACTGGAAATGTTAGATTTCACACATATAATACTTGGGCAAAAAATAACATCAATGGCAGCACCAAAAGCACTAGTAGTAGCTACTAGTTCAGAATAGACAGACTAGCATCTGACTATGGAATTGCAGAACATACTTTTGTGTTTGTAATTGCATTAATGGTGATATCACTAGTTGCTGTGTAATTAATTTATAACAACCACGACGTACCGTATCCGCCCGGGAAGACGTAGTGAGGCAAGCGATCCATGACATGGACGAGGGAAACGAGGTTGGACTCCACTCGATGGTCGTGTTGATGATCAGGTGTTTCAGTAGCAGTTGGTAGCGTACTCATCACGATGTTACTGAAAAATTTATCCAGAACCCAATTGAGAGCGTAGAAGCTCTCCTCGCTGTCATCTACCGCCACCATCGCCCTCATCTTCTTTCTTTCTTGCGGCAACAACATCTGCTGCTGCTCAGCCTGCTCTTGCTCCATTGTTCCTAGTGGACCTGCTGCAGTACGGGTCCCTTTCTCTTCTAGGACACTGCTACTAGCTAGTAGTGGTCTCCATATCTTTTCTTTATTCGTCTGGGACTGGGAGTATATATATATATATAACCACGTCTGGAAGTGTTCAACCGTCTCTCAAGAAACTACTAGCAGTGTTAATTACTAGGTTAAAAGTGACGCTGGGTTGAATAAACTTTTGATCTGTAGCGGCTAGTCATGAATCATGTTTCTCTATGCACAGAAACATTGGATATGGATGCAACACGGGAGCAAGCAAGTTGGCACAAGTGCTGCTACGTGGCTTCCTCCTATGTACTTACCGCTACTTTTGCATGTCAAAAATGGAAATTTCCATATGCATGGAAGCCACGTGTTTTTTTGGGGGGGGGGGGGTGGGAGTTCAGGTTCATCTTTTGCCAGGTTTCGATCTCAAGCTTTTAAGATCCTGCCATCATGCTCCCCCGACTTTATAAACCTATCCACCGAACACAATACTTTCTCGTCTATCTGAGGTTTAGGGATAATCCTTTGGATCGAATTACAGGGCCTGGCGTCGTCGTCTCATTGCAATATTCCTACTTCTTTCTTGACGAATAGGAAAACAGGAAATTCTCAGGAAAAACTGATCCAGGTTAATTAACTTGAAATTCATACTTCCATGTGTATATATATAGACATACAAGTGCTAGAAACGGAACTAAAGTAGAAAGTTGAAATTGTATGTCTAGTGACACACGTATATATATATATATATATATATATATATCTTGCTTGATACATTGCTGAAAATTAAAAAAGCCAGGTGGTAGCTCTGCGGGTTTTCGATCTAGAGGAATGGAAAGAAAAGCAGTTGATCAGACTAGTGGTGGAACAGAGGAGGAGGCAGCTGTAGTAGTCCAGCAGCAGCCGTTGTTGGCTGGGGAGAGAACGCAGATCATGAAAGTGATGGTGGCTGTGGACGAAAGCGAGGGGAGCTTCTATGCGCTCAAGTGGACCCTTAACCATTTCTTCAACCAGCTCCCAGCTGCAGGTGGAGTACCACCCGAGGAACCCGGCCGGGAGTCCAGCATGATAACTATCGTACACGTTCAGAAGCCCTTTCAACCCTTCATTTATCCTGCTGGACCAGGTATATACTTTTTCTCTCTCTGTGTGTGTGTATCTAAAGCAAACATTAATTTTGTTTTCTCCATATCGTACTTGATTCATTTTGACTTATTTTCTAGCTGTCTATGCAACACCCATGGTGGTTGAGTCCGTGAAGAGGGCCCAAGAAGAAAATGCTGCTTCAGTTCTCAGTCGTGCTTTGCTAATGTGCAAGGATTACAAGGTAAATCAATATATTATGTATCACATCAAATACAGAATGCACGTATGTTCATGATCGATGTACGTGCGTGCATGATATGTACTCAAACTGCTATTTCATATTTGAGGAAGATCAAGGCAGAAACTTTGATTCTTGAGGGAGATCCGAAGGACAGGATTTGTGAAGCTGCAGAGGAACTGCATGTTGATCTTGTGGTTGTCGGTAGCCGCGGCCTTGGCAAGATAAAGAGGTGCGTGGTAATAGTAGCGATTTCTGTAATTAAACGTCAGTCAGCTGTAAACAATTGCTAATATATATATTTTGAGATGTAATCTTGGTTTTCGCAGGGCTTTCCTGGGAAGTGTTAGCGATTATTGTGCGCATCATGTGCACTGTCCGGTTCTCATTGTGAAGCCTCCAAGGGACCAGGAGGTCCATAAGAAGTAGATTTAGCTTTCGGTCCTATAATCAGTAATCGCTCAGCCGAAAGAGTTGCAGCCACGATAATTGTAATACCACTAAGCTTTCCATATCGATCAGGTTGATAGACTGAAGAGTAAAAGTGATCTACTGTGCATGCTGTTGCTTCAGCAATCGTATATATTATCCAGACACAAACGAGAATCATGAATCAGACCCACAACAGAAAATATGATGATGATGATGAATGTTACCATTCTTCAACCGATTCCATTTAATGTGAATAATGTGTAGGAGTCGGAATTCAGAATTCTGAAACCCCGAACACACGTATGTATACAAACTTTTGTGTTAGATTCGCTCGCCAAATATACAACGTCCGTGACGTTACTTTTCCTGAACTTTCCGCAAACAGGTTAGACATGCCGTCATATGCCCCTATCTCTCTTGCAACGCTTGAAATGCTCATCAACGTCAAAATAACAAATAGATGCTGCTTATCCCTGGGCAGATTAGATGCGATGATATACAATCAGGATCAATACAAGTACACAATAAATTTCGGATAAAAAGCACACAAACCTGTTGACTCATAATAATTTCCACAGCTACATCCAAATCCCCATCAGAAGCCGCCAACGCAACTTCTACCTGCGTCTGAAAGATTCCAGCGAATTTCTCATCAAGGTTTTGAGAACATCATTTAAGCATTACATGAGCACTGGAATGCAAAAGGGTCTTTTTTTTTTTTTTTCCTTTGGCCAAAGAAAATAATACTCAGATAAATGAAATTACAAACTGAGAAAGAGTCAGCACAAAATATGCAACCAGCAACTATTTACCCTTTCAAAACCCATGGCAACAAGTTTCTGTATCTTTTCATCAGATGCAACAGGGCCCTACATGTACAAGGGAAAAGAAACAATTAATGCTCAGTCAGAGGAACAAAATACATCAAGAATCAAGCTTCCTACCACATACGAACCTGATTACTCTGCGCTCTGGTGACAGCTACTGATGCACCATCAACTGTTAGCTGCCTGAAAAGATAAAGGCCTCTCAGCAAAAAAGTCTATTAGAACAAACTAATAGGCCTTCCATTAAATCACACCCAAGCTATTGATTTTAGAGGTTGTAGTGACGAGGAATGAGACTGACAAAACAGGAGTTATAGGCGTCAAACTAAAGAATGAACTCTCAGTGAGAGCTATGAAGTCACATTTGAACATTAACTTGTGTTCTGCGAACAAGAATTATCCCCTTCCCCATCCAATCCAGATTTGCAAGCGTATATCAGGTGAAACAAATTGAAACAATGGGGCCCTTTTCCAAGTCTGTTAATTAACCAAATCGCAAAGTAAAACCCATTGAACTACCCACGGAATGACCATTCAAATATTAACTTCACTAGAAGTACATGACTTCAAACTTCCTGCTTGCTATAAAGCAATTCAGTGCAATGACCCATAGGTTTCTTTCTTACAAACAAAACAGATAAAACACAAATCCATTACCATTTGGGAATATCAAATGAGCATGAATAACCCAACATTTTACAATTAAAACTCAAAAGAAAGTGATTTCCTGTTTGAAATGCATACATTGCAAAGCAGCAAAGCCAATACCCAAAGAAAAATACCAGTATGGAGCTCAAATATATGACAAGTATCTGTATGTATATAAATGTCAAATCAAGGTCATGTTAGAGAAGAAGTCCACTTCCTAGTACCTTCCATCTGATGGTAGTTCACCCCTAGCATTTTCTACTGTCTGTAATGGATTGTCTGTGTCGCTGTTGTCCAGAAGTCTAGCCTGTAAGCTTGAATTAGGATTGCTTTCAGATGGTGAGCCAAGCGTTCTTCCCCTTCCTGGAAATCTACTATCCTCTTCTGCAGACTGCATCTGTGAATCAAAATAACAAATTGTTAAAGTGATCATATCACATGGACGTGGTTTTTTTTTGTTTGAAGTACTACAGCTTTTTACTAAAGAATGCCATACTATCGCAGCAAAGAGAATGCACATATATGTGGGCCACAAGAAATCGAAATTTGAGTATGTTCCTAGCATAAACTAGATTTAATGGCAGAAAACAGAAAAATGAAAATATTCAATGTTCAATAGAGTCATGGTTAGAAACCAGAAAAACAGACATCTGAAATTATGTTTACAACAGCGCCACATACAACAACACAAGGATGCACTGGAACCAAATAACATCTAACAGTCCTAAAAAGATGACAGACAAACACTCTTAAGGATGCTATTCTGCATTAAGAGCAGTAATTCAGAGTTTGAACGCAAACCCCAGGACAGAAATTCTCTCAATAGACAGCCTGCACAAGTTGTCTCTTCAATAGTTAACAGCAACCCCTAAATAAACAATAATGGTAAAGTTTTCTCCATTGAATATATTATATTATCAATCAGCTCCGACCATTTTCTGCTTTTCTAGATTGATCCAACCTGTAAAAGACTTGTATCATCTTTTTCTTGATGCATTTAATTTTCTTCAGCATTTTGAGAACTTCATACATTCAATATGTTTTATGGCTAGATATAATAAGTAGCTTTAGCGCTTCAAAAATTGATAGTGACCAGCAAATGCAGTCCTCCTTTTATCAAGATTGAATATTCGTGAATTTTAGAGTATGCATGTTCACCACTGCATTTATGCAGGCTTCTAAGTTTTTCCAAAGGAGAAAATATAAACCAGAAAAGGCTACACAACAAAGCCCTCAGCATCCCTTCTACCTAATTTTGCAAAATACGTATGTCATTTAAAATTGAGGAGAATTTCATATTCATATATACCATTATTGCATTCAAGATCTCCATTCTCTTGACTGAATTACAGAGTGAGATGATTTGCTTTGAAAGTACATATCTAAGACTACGCAGAAAATTTACTTAAATCTCCCCTCAACAACCTAACTCATCCAGCTCACCCTTTTCTCCACAAAGGAAAATGATTCATTATTATGGCATCCATCGCCAACAGCATCACCAAAAAGAGTGAACGGAAACATGAAGAAATGAAAGAAAAGCAGCTGAGCACCTGAGAGGTCTCTCTTTGTGGCATCCATGAAGAAAAGTTCCTCCAAACATTTCCAGAAAGCAATCCACTATTCGGAAACAGAATCATCATGTTCAGATGTATGTTAGAAATCAAACTAAAATGAAGAAAACATAGTAAAACCAGACACATCTACCTGGATGTTGGATTTTGACTTGTGTGAGTGGGAATGTAGCCTGAAGCATTCCCACCAGTGCACAACATAAACTTCGGTCTTCTCACGCACGTTGACTGACCAGGGAAGTATAAAATCATTGCTAGTGAGAACAATACATTAACATAAATCATGCAAAACAAACAAAAATACAAGAGTAGATAAACAAAGAAACGATTTTAAGCAAAAGTTAAACTTCTTATACACCTACAACTCTCAAGTTTTTATCCTCCTTATGGATATCATTAAGTATGACTGATCCTGCTAACTCAAAAGGCTGTTATCTCAACTTACAAGTATGCATCTAAACTTGTTCAACTGACAGACGACCCATATTCTGCCATTATCTACTAGTAAAGAACCTTCAATTGTGTGTTGGACACACATTGGTATTAATAGCCTCCTATGATGTATACTTTAGGGAAATTCAAACATCTAGGCTTTGCCTCTCTCTCAACTGTCCTTTTTACTTTCTTTCCAAGTGCTGTCAAACCTCATAGCTTCCCTACCATATACAAGAGATCTTAGCTGTCCTTCAAATCTCATCTGCATCAACTAGAAAAGTCAATTTGAAAAGTAAAGAACAAGCACACCTTTATGCATATGTAAGTGATGAAAATACATAAGTGTTTGGAGGACTTCAAATTACATTTCAATATAAAAGAAAATGATATCAACAATAGCATGTCAATGGGAGATATGACATTAAGAAGAAAATCGGTAACAATGGATGTGATTCCAATCTGCTTCAAAGAGGAAAATCCCAGGTTTCATGCAAAAAAGGAAAGCATCCTTGATGATACTTACAAGCCATGAGGATGATTCAATTGCTGAAAAAATGGACGTCCCAGGAATTAAAATGTTGAATAATCCATAAGTATCTGGCACGAGTATAAATTGCAACTGAGTGTAAATGTAGAGGAGAATCCAATAGTAGTTAAAAAGGATATATGTGAGGACAAATAGAAATTCTTAGAATAAGCATACATGCAAATCCAGACAAAATGCCACAGAGATGTCCAAGAAAAGAGACATTTGTCATAAGAAGCTGAAACACCACCAATAAGATCCAGGCATACCTGACAGAGGTATATCAATTAGAGTATGACGTACAGCTAACATATGAAAGACAAAAGGAGATAAAGTTATACTGCAATGCAATAAATGTTTATTTACCATTTAGCAGGCACATTAAATAGCCCAAACACACTGCAAAGAAAATATAATAAGTTATCATGTCAGATCCTGGAAGTTTCAAAGACTGAACTTAACGTTTCACAATATTAGAAAGCCAATGGTACTTATACATGGTACAAGATATTCCAAAAATAACTTTTTTGCAGACAGGTCTATCTGCCAAAAGGATTTAATTCAAGGTTACGGTTAAATGTGTATCCCCAAAAAGGGGCAAGGAAAAGATAAAAAGCTTTTGCTGATGGCAATTATTCACAAGAGTCAGCAACAAGGAAGACAAACCTTCTAGACTGGACTCCGCTCAAACTGGTCTCTATCACAATCATAGAGAAGAGAATCCCTGAGAAGCCTATGGCGCACTCATTCATAAGATAGTCAAAAGGACGGAAGGGATTATGAGAAATCAACAAGGCTAAGACAAGGTGGAATATGGCATTGCTTGTTGCCAATAAAATGATCATATAAAACAAGCGGACCGACCCCATGATCCTCTCTAGTTCAGATCCCAGAGGAACCAAAGCCAACATATTGAACAGAACATGAAGTATAGAACCATGGAAAAGAATTGAAGTATAGATCCTGTAAACTGCATAGAAGATAGGAAAGAGATCCAAGGTTAAATATGAACTGCATAGCAAAGGAAAAAGATCCAAGGTTAATATTAACACTATGATGTGACTTCTACCGTGGAGAGAATTAGCTCTGTAAAAATATATAAATGCAGCCATAGGCTATGAGATGCATTTGCCTACTACAAAGAAAGAAAAAGACCTATTTGCAGCTAAAATTTTAAGATTTCAGAAATCAAGTTCAATATATTGCTTAAAAAGATTAATAACAGATCTTTTAATATGCACTTTTTAGCAAGATTAAGAAGGAAGAAGTGTCCCATCGGGGACATCCGATAAAATTGGAAGAAAGAGAAAGAAGTAAACACTAACCTTGAAAATGTGAAATAACTGCAGATGGCCAAAAGCATACTTCAGCAAATGAGTCATATCCAACTAGTAGACAAACCAAGTAAATGACCCCACAAACAATCACCACTGTAGAAGTGACGAATGGAATTCCTTCCCACCATTGCCCTACCCTCGTGGATAATCCGGCCTTGACAGAAAATAAAAAATGAAACTCACCAGAGGAAGCACAGCAGTATTTTTCTCCTCATACATTAAACAAGTCAACAACTCAAAAAAAGGTAAGAAGTGAAAAAGTGGAAAATTGTAATAGACCCCCACCACCAAAGCACATGGGACACAATCCTCCCTTAAAGAAAAAGGAAAAGGAAAAAAAGAAATGAGCACTAGATGGTAGGAGTCATGTAGACAAAATTGAAACCATGAAGACATTAAGAACCAGCATAATGCCAGTATGGGCTATCAAGGCAGATCACAATATGGTCAATAAAAGAGCAGAAAACTCCATCGTTAGTTAGAATACCACTGTTAGATAGCTCATTGGACTAAGTTCAATTCTTCCTTTTTGGTCCCTCCTTTTTTATGGGTGTAATGGGGAATTAAAGCAGAAGAGGCATAGGTTAACAGTAAGAATAAGTAAGGCAATGGCTACTGCTCTTGCCAAAACTATTTGCACAATTCAAAAGAAAATAAAACCATACGAGCTTTTGAAAACTCTAAAACTGGGCCATGCGAACAGGGATGTGAATTCATCTGGAGATTACCGTTTACAATGCAGGCCCTATAATCTCCAGCAAAAGAGGCATAAATTCCCTACCCCAACAAGTATTTTCCTTGCGATTATCTATTATTTATCATCCAACAGCAGTAAATGTTCCTTAATTCGCATGAATAATTAACCCTATCACTCAATCCAAGTACACGTTAACACATTCGACAAGTCCCCAATTCAACAAACTTCGCAAAATGAAAATTTAGGGCTTTAAACTCCACAACATCCCCCCCCCCCTTCACGCCACTTCCGATTTGAAAACCATGCTACAAGCTATCCCGCATTTCAGCACAAATATGTACATGCCAACTCATTCAAACCCAAATGTATACATGGCAAAGCAAGAATGTAGAACCCAAAGAAAAAATCCAAACAAACAACTGTCTTCTTCATTCTTCATTTCGCAAAAATTAGACATTCTAGATGGATAGACATATATCCGCCCTCCAAAAATTAGCAATACTCTAAACTAGAGTTCGCGCTAACTACATATACCTCGACGAAATTCCATTTGATCAATTTTGGAGTGATAAAAGAGGAAACGATGACTGGTATTTTAACAGATTCGCAAATCGATGGCTCAAACAGAAGTTTGTAGATGTCACCGAACTAACTTAAGTAACAACTAATTGAAAAAAGAAAGCAGGTAAGCTAAGGGTAGACGGGTAACCTCTGAAACGATGTTTGATCTCATGCTGCGGTTTCTTCTTCGAGCTTCTTGCATTCAAAGTAGTATCCGTTTTTCTCAACTTCCACTCCAGAACCTCCAATAGCATCTTATATACCACTTCTCGGTCATGGGTTCGGATCTTTACCGATTTATGAAACCTGGAATGGTAAAACCGGACCGGGTATAGAAGGCCACCGAGATACGGGTCATTCTGTAGAGAGATACTCTATTTATTCATATTTATTTTTAAAAGAGTTCAGTTGCAAAAAAAAATTTTTTTGACATGCAAGATAAGACTACCATCTAAGGAGGGATAATTCATATTGTAACAATTTTTAAAAGGTTTCATCTATGAGAGTATTTGGATAGCTAAAATTTTCTACGTAATATTTTACTTGTATCATAAACACATTTCTCAACCTATTTTTTTTTTTATATTTTAAACTACATTTTTATTTTGTATACATCATATTAAAAAAAAATTTATATTTTTAACTACCTTTTTATCTTACATATATTACATCAGAAAAAGTGTAACAGTAATTATTTCAAATAATACTCCATCCAATCTAAATTACTAGTTTTGTTATCGTTTGGGAAAAAAAAAAAAAATCTAAATTACTAGTTGTATTTAATATCAGTATCATGGATGCGCAAGTATTTTATATTAGCATTTTAAGCCCGGCGTTGAAACGGTTCTTAAGATTCACTTGTATCGTAGGATATACTCGTGTGGCTATTGGATGTTACAATTCGTTGCAACATAAAATTAATGAAAAGATTGCTTCTCTTTCTCTAAGCAGTAAGCATGACTCAGGGACAAGTAGAAAGCGGCCCATTAGTCTATTTTCTCCGTTTGGTCATCGTCTCGTTTTGCTCTGCAGACAATAAGTGTACTCACAACAGCAGGCTTTCCGGGTGCCTTGAGCTCACTAGCAAAAACTCATCCCCGGCACCATCGAGTGGTGGATTCATTCACAAAATAGACAAAACCTCTGTTAATCACCTTGTTATCACCATCCACCAAGCATCAGTGGTGGCAATTGAAACATGCAACAAGTTGATAAAACCAGATCAGAATTGTAAAGGGAAAATTAACATTACAGACATCATAATCTCAACTGCTCAAAGGACCAGAAAGAGGCCCATGTCCGTTTCAAAGGCAAACTGCATTTTTCCATTAGCACCAGTAAACTGTATCCAGCTTTTCCTCATCCTCTTTTTGAGCATGAACAAGCTACATTTTGTTTGCGTGCCTTCCAATTTCCATGCACTCTGAGACTGAGCAGCCTCGACAGGCCCAAGGTTAACCACATCAAATGATCCCAAGCAGAGGCATTACCTATCAATAAGGAAAAGGATGCTATAAAGCCAGGTATAAACTTTTAAGTGGTCATGATACACAAAAGCAGAAAATGATGAATGCTGATTTTGTTAAATTGTTAATATTTTCTGCACCTAAAACAAACAATTTCCAAGTACTGGGCCATGAGGCAAAGGATGCCAGCTATATAATTGTCAATGTAGATATCAGAAAGAGCTGGATTACAAATTAACTTTTACTCACAACATTGTGATAAGATTAACGCCAAGGAATCTACTGCTCCTGCTCCCACCCGCCAAGTCTTGTCCCAGGATCATAGTTGGTGAACAATCGAAACTCATTGCCAAGTTTGCTGGAATGCTGAGGTCGAAAACCACAAGGATGTAAACCAAGAAGCTCTGCAGCGTTATCTTTCTGCACCTCACCTAAGTTAGTTGCAGGAAAGCATGATGAATAAATTTCGGCGCTTAAGTGTCATTATTGCTGTGTTGTTGTTTTAAATAAGATAATCAAACATGAAGATCCTACAAAGAAAAAGGATTTTGAAATTAAGCTTGTCTACACATATTTTTGCACAATTCTTTACCATTTGACACTAGCAACTGAAGAAATGGTCATAAAGACAATCAAATGACAAATGAGCAAAAGCAATATAGACTGAATAGAAGAAGAAGGAATTTCCACAACATGGCAGAAAGCAATAAGCATTTTGAACAAAATTTGATCTTTACCAGTGAGTAATAGCAGAAAGGATTTTCCGGGTCTCAAGAGGAAAGAAATTGTTTGAGTAACTTTCTCCAAGCATTCCTTGCTCTGGCAGGAACATCAACATTCAAATTAGGTAATAAGTACATATTGGAAATATTCCGGCTTCAAGTCAATCACACAATGAGAATTTGCCAAGACAATTCCAGGAAGATACAATTATACTCCAACAGAGGGTAATATAACTCGTTGGATGATAAAATCCTTGTCATTTACAATTCATCAACCAAACATTTCATTATAGTTCATGCCTTGTAGCATGAACATCAGTAAACACGGAAAATAAATTACTCATCTTGTCCAATTTTGTGATCAGTTTTGCGTTCATAAACTTAACCAACAAACAGAAATCTAGGTCATTTGTCTATCTGAGATGCGTACAAACAGCTAAACAATGCAAAGCAAGCATATACATTGCTGTCCAGTGGGAGACAAGCAATAGTGCAGGCATGATCTTCTTAACTCTTACCAAGTAAGGAGGATCAGCAACTACTATTGGAAATGAATGGTTCAATGATGCCGGTATATCTTCAGGCCAATTGTAGTCGTAAAATGTGAATTCGCTTCCGTACTGCTCAAATCGTTTGTCATACTCAAGAAGTTGAGCAGGTACTCCAGAATTAATTTTCTAAATCCAGTGAATGAACAGTTACCAGCTAGCATGAATGAAGCAGTTGAAAAAGCTGAGAAGACAGGTAAGCGATGAGATAGTTTTATATACTTATGTTCATTGATAGAGCAAGTGCTGCCTAAAATAAACTGTCATTTACACCACCTGGCATCTCAAGTCATCCTCAGCATATTACAATATACCTTGAGGTATGCATACAGAGTGGGGCAAGCAATGCAGGCAACCGAAGGGGGATCAAAGGAGTGACAGAGAGTTAGAACTTCTTTGGCTACTGTCTCAGCAGTCTCCCTGTCATACCAGAACTGGCTGAGCCGCCAGTCTTCTGTCACCAGCGCCACCTCTTCCTCCTCCACCTCTGCTGAAGATTCCTGGATGGTAGAGTGATTCTGCTCGGCCAGGAACTCTTTGAGTGCTTCCATAGCATAGGTACTCAGCATTGGAGCATCATCATCCTCAATAATGTCATTTTGTGGAATAATAGGCTCTTCTAGGTGACCTGCGGAGTGACTGGCTTTGGACTCCATTTTAATTGCCAGCCTCGTAATAAGAGCTTATTGCTTCAAATAATGAGCTTGTGGTCTTATTCTGCTAGCAACCAGCTCGAGTCTACAAGCAGCAACAAAATAGGATGGCAAAGACTATATCTCCCAATGTGCTCCTGTACACAGAAGAAAGAAAGGGAGAAATGAGCCGCATATGAGCTCCATTGCTTTCTAATCCATTTTTGAATTAACATTTAAGATCGTTTAGATGTTCAAACATAGAAGAAGGATGGGA